>NC_046300.1:16170787-16470787 GCF_004115265.2 Rhinolophus ferrumequinum
ATGAGGGCGCAACTCACAGTGGCCCATGTGTGGATTGAACTGGCAACCTTGGTGTTACTAGCACCACGCTCTAACCAACCGAGCTAATAAGCCACCCCTACTTTTCCACTATTAGGAGTGGATTCTATTTTATCCTTGGGATCCATTATGTTTTATAAGTCCAAGAACTTATGCTTCTCATCAATTCTAGGAAAGTGTGTCTTTTTCTGTTTGAATAACCTTTTGCTCTGATTCTCTGCATTCTCTTATCATAGAATACTCACTAGATGTATGTAAAATTTTACTATTATATCTTCTTTATTTCTCTTAAATTCTTTTATGTTTTTCATTTTCAAAATCTTTGTTTCTTTCTGTATACTTGCCTTAAAATCTAGATTCCACTTCAGCAATGATTTTATACCTGTTATAAGTTGCACAAATCATCTCTAAATGTTATATACATATGTACGTACATATACATATATTTAATTATACAATTTTATGTTATTCTTTTTCCCCCTTTTTTTGATAGTATTTTATTGCTTACAGTTTTAAATTTCTCTTTAGCTCTAGTCTTTTAAATCGTATTTTAACAGATTGTTTAATAAACAAATTTACATGAGTAATATTGTAATGTATATCTTGACTCTCATTCATTTATCTTGTTATTGTAACTTGGAACTTGAACACGTGTTTAGAAGGGCTTTGTCCATGACAACCCTGTAGGTCTGGGTTAAGGGTGTGTGGTTGCCTCTGTCATATATTCCAGGAGTATGGCCATGCTTATGTTCGTTTCTTTGTTAAGTGTTTCCAAACAACTCAGGCTGTCTAAATTGGAATCTCAAATCCATGCAAGGTGAGTGCTACATTTGATAATTACATGTAGTGTTTGTTTTTGTCTGCAAGACCCGCTCAGATTCCAACAGTTTTCTTTGTCATCTGCCTGCATCAGCTGAAAGATTTATTTTTTGTTTTTTGTGTTTTTTTTTTTTCTGTCGCACTTCCATTACACATGTATTCTGCTTCAAGAGGCAGTCTCAATTCCAGGGCCACACCTTGAAAAGGCAGAATTTTCCCTCTCCTCTTCCTGATTATCAAGTGTGGTTTCCTCTTATCCTCTGACTGCAGGGAAGCTACAGAAGTGGAAGTACAGTTTTCTTTATTCCTTCCTGGTCTTGGGCTTACTGAGGTCATTTGTGCATTGAAAAGGATTTTGTTATATTTTAATTAACATGTATAGTTATTCATATAGAGAGCTTTTTCAGAGTATATAGTGTCCCAGAAAGCCTTTTCAAGGTGAAGGCGCCAGTTTAGTGAGAGCTAAAAGAGCTACTGCACTGAAGTTTTGAAAGATTTGCATAGGATCTAATACACCTCTTTCTCCAAAGCAATCTCTTCTATAAAGTACAATGCTTTTTCCATTCACAAGATCCTGGGTTCTCAATCAACTTTCTGTGAATGATCAGGTACCAGCACAGGGACAGACAATAAACATACAAGAAAAAAAGAGATGCCCATGTATACACTATGATTCCATTTCTATGCTGTGTATGAACATACACACTACTCACTGGTTATAGAAGTAAGAATGGTGGTTACCTCTGAGTAACCACTGGAAGGGGTTCAAGGGACATGTCCACAAGTTTTACATCCTGATCGAGGTGGTGGTTACACAGGTGTTTACTTATGCAAAAATTCACAAAGCTGTATACTTAAGGTTATATTTTGTCACATTTATTATTTTTTGTTTTAAAATGTGCAGGACGTCTTAGATAAGCAATATTGAGAAGTCTCAGAACCATTAGATTGATCCTAACCGAGCTATGTTATACTTTATTTTAGTTAAAAAATGATAATTATTTCCTCAAAATCCAAGTCCCAATATTGTAAGAATTAATGACCTCTTTTAGTATTGGAGGCTGGAATCAGGATTGTAAATGAACTGACATTCTTCCTATTCAGGCCATGACAAACATTATTAATCTATCATAGTTCATTTTACCCTGTTTCTGTGCAAAACCCTATAATTTTTCTGAATGTGGCTAATTTGGCAGTCATTACCAATTAATTAGGGTTGAAAATGAGAATAGCTCTATTTGGGATGTCTGGACTAGATAATCTCTAAGGGCAGACCAATATCATATTTTACATTTATGAGTGCCTTAGTTTGCCCATCTACCAGTAAACTAAAGAGACAAGCTTCAGGAGAAAGTGAATATTCACTGTTGACCTTTTGTTTCTCAAAGCAAGCCTTACTATCATACATCTATGGTGATTTGTTAATTGTTTATCTTCATATTCATTGGTCCTTAAAATCCAGCATACTACTGCTTTCCCATCAAATTCAGTCATTTCCAGGACATTGAATATATTGGGTTGATCAATTCCAGTAGGAATCTTTCTTTAACCTACAGAAGGTTAAAGAAAATAAAAAGAAAAAATAAACAAAACAAACTAACAAACAAAACCATTGGCTCACAATTCGTAATGATCTGAGAGCACTGTGATCCAATTCAAGGTTTGCACCAAATGCATCAGTATGAGCTGCTTCCCTTTCTCTGGTTGTTCTTATCAGAAGCTCTGTGCTGCATCTAGATGAAGCATCACAGATCTTTATTATATACTTAGCAGAGGCAATAAATGTATGGAGGAAAAGTGGCAGAAAACAGCACTAAAAAGGGACTATCTGTATAAAGAGATAAAGACGATCTCTCAGCTGTGCTTGGTTTGCGATACCAAATAACCTGGAAGACTCGAATCTTTATTAACTGCTCTTCTGAGACCAATTATTTGCTCAAATTCCCTTTCAAGGAAGACCGCAGAGAAGAGTCAAGTATCAGAATGCACTGAGTTTGTATTTTGTTAATGTTGGTGAAGTCCACGATTTTCAATTAAAAATCCTTAACCCTTAAAGAAATGGCTCTGATATTTATAAATCTCTATATTGCTTTTACAATTCATGCACACCACCTCTAGAAAGAAAAATGTTCATTAGCAAACTGCATTTATTCATTAATATGTATTTTGACAATTTTTATAAAACACAGAATGTTGTTTTAGTTTGGGGTTCCATACAGAGACAGCTGGAACAAAGGATTTGAGTATTGGAGGTTAATTAGAGAAGTAATCCCAAGAAGCAGAAATGAGGGAATAAAGAGAATGATGGAGAAAAGAAAAAAAAGAAAACCCAGATAAAGATTTGTCATTAATGTCCTTCCTGTGCAAAAAGGAATTGATTCCCCTAGGCTTCCTGAAGAGCAGGTAGAATACCTCCCAGGATTACCTACCTGAAGATGAAAAGCCAGCCTGAGCATTTATCCACTGGCACCAACCCCCAGTGGATGAGGGTTACCTCTAGGGCATTAGGGAGTTAATGTACTTCCAGAACGAGGGTGCAAGCCTAGGCCAGTGAGGATATGGACATAAGATAAGGCCCTTGCTTGCAAAATATATAGAGAGAGACCTTGGTACTTGGTGGTGTATGTTGGCAGGGCAAGGTGAGTCTGAACTTGCAAATAACTGCCCCCTGTAGGTGGAGCTGCAAAGGTGGGTTAAGGGAATGTGCCACAAGATACCAGAGGCATTTGGCACACATACATGACACAAGAACTTCCCATTAATAGGAGAGAGGCAGTGATTCTTACTGAGGCAATGATAATCTAGGCAAAAGCAAATGAATTTGATAAGTTAGGGAAATTTATACCTATTATTCAGTTTTCTTAGTTATTATTACCGATAGCACTTTTAACGGACACAGCCAGGCCTGGATTTTTATGAAATGCATCCATGTTCAGTCCTTCTTTCCCCAAGAGTATCAAATTGTTCACATCAGGAATTTCAGCTAAGTATTAAAACCAAGCAATCAAACTAAAGTACAAGAGTACACAAAAGAGGACATGTGTCTTAAACTTCCTTGTGCTAGTTGCCTTGTACTGATACAGGTTAATCTGTATAAAACTCTAAATGGCAGCAAGAAAAAATGAAGTGGGAATATGTGGGTAACATTTGAAGTCAAAGACAAGTATGTTTGTTGTTCTGTTTTGGGAATCGTTGTGTTTCACATGGTGTTTCTTGGTTTTATTCATTATACTTCTACTGAAAAAAAATGTGTAAACACATGAGTACTTATTTTTTTTTAAGAGGTATTTTCTTAGGGAAGTTTTATGTTCACAGCAAAATTGAGAGGAAGGTACTGAGACTTCCTATATTCACCTCGCTTGACAACACGCATAATTTCCCCTATGATCAACATCACTGACCAGAAGGATATATTTGTTACAGTTGATGAACCTACATTGACAAACTGTAATCACCCAAAGTGCAAAGTTTCCATAAGGGTTCATTCTTGCTATTGTACAGTCTATGGATTTGGACAAACATATAATGGCAAGTATACATTATTCTAATATCATACAGAATGTTTTTACTGCCCTAAAAATCCTCTGTGCTCTACCTGTTCGTCTCTCTCTCTCTGTCTCCATCCCCCAACCTGAAGCCTCTGGAAACCACTGATCTTTTTTACTGTCTCCATAATTTTGCCTCGTGAGTACTTTTATAAAGTCAAAATTATCTTTGGATGGTAAGTGCTCTTCAAACTTTATATGGTCTTATACGTTGAAGTGGTATCCAAATAAATGGTGTTTATATCATTCCATAAAATTGCAATTTCTTTTATAAAAATGCATTAATTGTTATGGAAATTGCTTGTAAAATATTACTTCTTTCAAAATAATATGCTGTTATTTCTCTCTATATATACTTTTTTTACATGGGCTCATTAATAGTACAAATAAAGATTATCATGAAATTGCCATTCCAAATACATTCAATTGAAACTGGAATTATCTAAGCAATATGATCTTTTTTTTCAACTGCTGCAATGAATATGTAATTTAGAAAACTATAATGTGATGACCATTTCTTGAATTTATATCTACTGATGCTTTTATTTATAGAAGAGATAGAATATAGAACTTTCAGTTTTTTTCTATTTTAATATATTTTGAAAACAATATTCATAGGGATGTTTATTAAGATATCAATCCTTCATGAAATTATTGAGAAGCACCTGGATACTCTGAAGATCCTATCAGGCATGCAGACAATATTCAGGAATGCTCAGCTAGTATTGTTTATAACAGGAAACCTAAATGTTTAATTGGGGATTGGTTAGATGTAGTATGGCTTACTTATCTGTAAAATACCATGTACTCATTAAAATTATGTTTTGAAGAATATTTAGTAACATGGAAAATTATGACTGCATATAAGCAAATAATCATGAAAGTAACATGTTTATAAAATGCAGACATAACCAAGCAACTCATATTGGTTAGAATACATATCAAAATATTAATTAAAATATTGATATTCAAATTTCATCTTCATACTTTTCATTTTTTTCATAATTCATAATTTCTATTCCATTTCTAAAATTGTATTTTCCATTTTTTCATAATTTATAGTCACATGAATATTAATTATTTTAAAAGGAGAGCAGGCTGAGCATCCTCATCTGAATTTGAACTTGGATTTATAAATCTAAATCCTTTGACTGAAGTTATTTAATGCCTACTATATCTTAGAGATGTTGAAAATTTGTATAAAGGAAAAGAAATTATTTGAAAGAATCACCTATTTTAATAAATCAGACATTATCTGCAAAGTTATAATTATAAACAATAAAAGCTTACTTTTCATACTACAAAGGGTCTATCATCCAACACGATTCCTGGAGCTTGTGTATATAACTTGGCCCCTCTTTCCTATTCTGATAACTTAAAATCTCAAACTCAGTGATGTTAAACCAGGTTGACTTCTGCTCCTGTTTATCAGGCAGTTGGTTAATAAATTGTGATTTTTTTCTCATTAATTTGTATACAATATATTCAGAATATGTGATCCAATTACTGAAAGGAGCACTGTACAAGATACATTCACATTATCCAGCAGCTCCTACATGCACTGTGCAATTCATGTCTCATTACATACATCACTGATAAAGGCATAAAACAAAGCATTTTTCTGAGCATTTTCCTATTAAAAGGAAAATCAAGGCCAACTAAAATTCTTTTAGAACAAGATGAGAAGTACTCTTGTGGAGTTGGAGTTTATGTTATAAGCATTATTTGCTACATTATCATAGGAACTTCCATCTATCCATTCATCTATCCTTTTTTAAAACTAAATTTATTGGGGTAATATTGATTAATAACATAATATAATTTTCAGGTGTTTATTATCATATGACATCTGTATATTCAATTGCTCACCACCTGAAATTTAATTTTCTTTCATTATCATATATTTGAGCCCTTTATGTCTTCACCCTCACTCTTTCCCCTCTGGTAACCACCATTCTGTTGTCTATATGCGTTTGTTTTTTGTTTGTTTTGTTTGTTCAATTGTTGCTTTTTGTTTTACACCCCATGTATGAGTGAAGTCACATGGTTCTTATCCTTTTCTGTCTGACTTATTTCACTTAGCATGATACTCTCAAGATCCATCCACACTGTCGCAAATGGCAATTTATCCTTTTGAAAATGGCATGTATTCATTTTTAAGGAAGTGTTTTATGAGCATTTAAGAGGCGCTATAGCATAGTGACAGAATATGAACTCTGAAGTAGATTTCCTGGGTTCCAGTCTGTTCTGCACCACTTATTACTGTGTGGCTTTGAGCAAGTTGCTTATTCTCTCCTTGTCTCCTCATTTGTAAATGAAAAAAAAAAAAAATATTCTTCCATAGGGTTGTTATGAAGTGTGTGTGTGTAGATATAGATATAGATAATTATATGTATCATATAAAGATAGACAGATAGATAATAGTGCATGACATGGTAAATGCAAGAAAAGGGACTGCCATGGGTATTACTGTGTGTTTTTCTGGTTTTCTTTGCTATAAAACAATTACTAACATTGCCCACTCAAGAGTGTTATTGTTTGTCAAGTCTTGGTGTAGTTGCTTGGCAAAGAGCAAGAGCCCAGTGGGTTTATATATCACCGATGTTATCATCATAATTTTGTTTTATACGTGAAAAATGGAAATAAGGAATTTCTAAAGCTGTTTGAGATGCAGAACTTTCTCAGGTCCTGCCTGAAGCCAGCTTATTAATAAAGGATGGTTTATTGCTGAGAGTTGATAAAGAGAACTCAGGCATTTCAGCCAAAGAGCTTATTTTGCAAGGATCAGAGAGCTTCAGCATCTAAATATGTGTTTGGACATAAGGAATCAACTGTGGAATAAATTTTTTAGAGATCCCTCAAGTCTGAAAGCCACATATGATGAAATGACTTATGAAACTCTCTTCTTTTCAAAACAACAATAAACTGGAAAAGCCTGGGATTTCTTTGCAGAATCAAATATTTCTCATTTGTTCCTATGAGAATGGCTTCCAATGACTATCGATGCTCTTCGCTCTCCAATTCCACTTCCCTCCTCTACAGCTTCCCAGGTGTTGGGAGTGCTGTGTTCAGGTGGGTGGGAAGCATCTAAATATTGAGGACCTTAAATCAAAGTCTGTTACCTTCAGAGTAGAACAACTACTCCCCCAGAGCCCAGCCTTAGCTGTGATGGGGCTATCCTTGAGCAGAGACACATGTCTCAGAGAAGAACATATCCCTACGGTCTCTTCTTCAAATGTCTATTAGGTAGTTTAGGTGCCTGCTCACAGGGATTGTGGGAAACAGGAAATACAGTCCACCTGCCACATACCAGGTACAGTCCTGGATGTCATTCATGATGGCGTTGTTTTTGTCAAGTGTGTTATTATGTATATTTAATCCCACATCAAATCAGGCACAGACAAGGAGACTGAGTCTCAAAGAGAAAACAAATAGTAAATTCAGAACTCAAACTCAGGTGTGTGTATGTCCAGATAACTTAGAGTTGCTCTAACTGAATGCTCATCCGGGATCAGCTACATGTTATGTGACCGTGAGCAAATCACTCAACTTCTAAGTACAGAAGTCATAAACTAAGTCTAGGCCGTACTAGTGTGAGTTAAACCGTGGTAGTTGCTTAATATTTTTTTGCAGGTGTGTGTATTTCACTCCAATAGCATTCTTTCTTGATTTCCTTCCTTTTCTACACTCTAACCTGTGTACCATGTAACACTGAGAGATTACAATCATTAAGAACTTCAGTATCTTCACGTGTCATAATACAATTTCTGCTTGGTCTCTCAGATACGGCTTTTATGAAGACCATATCCATCAATGAGCCTGTTTGATACTTGGGAAAGCCATTGAAAACAATTAGGTTGCAATTGTCCTGGATCATTTCAAAGTCTAAAGTTTCTGTTCCCCATCAGTCCCTGGTACTAGCTGAGGGTCTACTGTGTGCCTCTGGGTCTTCTGCAACAGGGTACCAGCTTTAAAAACAAGGGAAAAACAGAATTGGCTCCATTATAGTTTTGTTGTGGGTTTCACATGAAAACTGATGTCTCCCTGTCTGTGAATAAGAAGACAGTTCAACAAAGGGCCAAAATAGGAAACATTCCATCACTGATGCCTAAATCTTTGGCCCAGCTGCCCTGAAAACACATCTACTTTCTCAGGGCCTCCACTATCACTTAGGATCCCACTGCCCCTGCCCATTTGGCCCAGATTTTCCCTTAACAACAGGTGCATGCATAACTGAGAGATCGTTTTATTGCATCTTGATGTCATGACTGCAGCTGCTGGAATATAAATAAACTAGATGCCACCAGGGTTTTTATTCTTTATTTTTTTAATCTAAGACCTCAAAAGACAAAATGTCTTATTTTTTTATTACTATTTTTTTGGCTTTTTAACAAACTAGGAGACTATGAAAACTTCCTCTGCAATTGTTTTTTAGTACTTCAGCTAAGACTCAACACCAGCTAGTTCTTTGTAGGTATCACGTGACCATCATAGAAGGCATAAACTAAATATAGGCCACACTCGTGTGGGTTAAACCATGGTAGTCGCTTCATATTTGTTTTGCAAGTGTGTGTATTTCACTCCAATAGCATTCTTTCCTGATTTCCTTCCTTTTCTACATTCTAACCCGTGTACCAGGTAACACTGAGAGATTACAATCATTAAGAGGTTGGTCCATTTGCAGGCAGAGGAAGTCCTAAAACTTCCCAGTTATATAAAATCGTTCTCATTCGTATTATGTAAAGTGAGAGAAAAAAAGATATTCAAAAGGTTCTTTTTTTGCATTTTTTGTATATATACACATACACATACACACACATGTACGTGTGCATGTCTGTGTGTTTGTGTGTGCACGTGTGCATATTTCTCTCTCTCTCTTTATTGCTAAAATTTGTGAAGTTTAATTTGGTGGTGCAATCTCGTCTGTAACTAATAGGAAAATTAGCTGTAGTTCTGAAGAGCTTTTAAAGAGTAGATACAACAATGGGGTATTACACTCTGCCATCATCCGGTCTTTGAAAATACAAGGAACTGAATTTTAAGTAACTCTTTCAGTGCTTCCTTTTCAACACATGTTTAATAGTACATGTCCTTTAACCAAAGAACACAGAGGTACAATGAGGTTTTAATTAGATTTCATGTTCCATGAAATTAGTTACAGTTGCAAATGTAAAATCTACAATACAGCATTAAGAAATCACTTTATCAAGTTACTTCAGTTTGCTAGGTCACTGACCTCTGTGGATCGTAGTGGGCATATATCACTTCTAGATCACAATGGTGTGAATTCATATTGAAAACATATGCCATCGGTTAAAATTGTGTCTGACTTGCAGGACCAGAAATGGTCTTTTTCAACTTCTCCACATGTGAACATACAAATAAAAGTGAAAATCTCACTGACACTGTTAGAAAACCTAATTCCAGAATCTAGAGGGAACATATTCTAATAATAAGGCCAATGGACCTGGATTAGAAATTAAAACACAGCCACAGATATCTGAAAGGCAGCCCATAACATAAATAGACTAGTCCTCATAAGAGAGGTTTTGGGAGTAGGTGGGTGGCAGTGCAGGAGTTAGGAAGACAATTGGTAGATCTCTCATGATTCTGCCTTAACCAAATAATCAAAAAAGTAAGTGTTGAAAAATAGCACACCCAGCTAGACCTCTCCTACTCCTCCGATGTGTTGCTTTCTGAGATGTCTGAACATTGTTTATCCCCTAGGCTCAATGGGGCCTCCCACTTCTATCCCTTCATCCTCATTTAAAAAATAAATTCATGCAAAGCAAGAATCAGGGAATAAAACGAAGTAGGATTGGGATGGTAGGACAGGTAAGCAGTACATCTTGCTAAGCTGTAGGTTCTGCAGTTGGAGCAGGAGTGCTGACCAGGAGAGCACTATTAGCAGGGCAGCTAAAGAAAATGACGGTCCATATACTGTACCACCTCAGAGTAATAGAGGAATAGGAGGTGGGGACCTTCAATAATTTCCCATCAGGCAATCAGACACACATGGAATGAGAAATAGAAAACTCATTTCCAGGGAAACATTATCTCCAGTTGGCTGACATTGGGGTCCTGGGTTGCTGTGTTTAAAAAAAGCTCTATTTACTCACTTTTAGTGGGAAGAGTTGTGCAATAAAATATCACTGTCTAACATGGGTGACAGAGGGATAATTTATTATAAATTCCATGTATTTAAAAATCTCCTAAGTAGCCACTCATGAACTCTGATGAAGCAAATCAAGGTATACATATTGTAATGGTTAATTGTATGTTTCAACTATGCTGGACCATGAGGTGCCCAGATAGTTCGCCAGATATTAGTCTGAGTGTGTCTGGGAGACTTTCTTGCATGAGATTAACATTTAAATCAGTGAAATTTGAGTAAAGCAGATTGCCCTCCTTTATGTGAGTGGGCCTCATCTAATCAGTTGATGATGAGTAGAACATAAAGACCAAATTTCCCCTGAGTAAGAGAATTCTCCAGCTGACTGTCTTTGGATTTGACCTGCAATACTGACTTTGCCTGAAGGCCTCTGAACTAGAATATCAGCTCTCCCAGGGCCTCCTGCACGACTGCTGGCTTACCCTCAAAATTTCGAATTTACCAATTCTCATAATCATGGGAGTCAATTCCTTATATTAAATCCTCCCCTCCGCGCCACTATCTCTATCTCTATCTGCCTTTTATACACATTACTGGGGAACAAGCTTTTTATTAAAATCATATTGTAAATAATATTTAAGCTCAGAAAACACTCATTATTTGGTAAAAAAGTGAAAACCAGTACCCTCTATACAACATTACTGCATTTTATATTTGTATGTAATACAAAGAAGGCTTGAAGGGAACTTAACAAACATTAACAGTGGTCATATCTGGTTATTAGGATTATTGTAAAGTTTAATCATTTCTCTTGAATTGTCTAGATTTCTAAATTCTTTATAATGAATATACATTGCTTCTTAATCAGTAGGAAAAACGCTCTTACTTTTTTTTGAAATATAAGCAGCTTAGAAGTCAAGTATCATGGTTAAATTTCACTGTTTGCAAGGAAGAATAAAGTGTAATTCAGTTCCCATGAGAACAAACACAAAGCATATGTCAAAAAACTAAAGTAACAGTTTCTTTCAGCAGGTATCCCATTTGAGCAGATTTAAGAAAGAAATCACTGCACCTTAATGGAAGGCAGAGATACAATTTTCCCAAAAGTTGACACTGAAAATAGATGACACTTGGGGCATCCCCAGGTCTTTTTTCAATACTCCATTCTATATATCTGTAGTTGTTTCTTTTACAGAGATTTGTTTTCAGGAGACCAGACATCCCTAATCTCCAGTTCTTGGTACTGTGTAAAATACGGGACACTAAAATAATAAAATTAAAGGGAAAAAAAAGATTTCATGTTTCCTACCATGGGTTATGATTTACTCTTTTCATTACAGATTAGTGGACTATGGTATAATGTAGAACTAAATAAATTCCTCCCCATGCCTGTTTTTCTATTTTTTTTTTTGCTAGTAAAGTAACATAAGCTACTAATAAAGTAACATTATCAAAAGCTGAACTTGTATGTGTGTGAGAATGTGTATATATGTATATATGTATGTGTAGATATTCATATGTAAACACATATATATTTGTATATATACATGTATACATACGATATATATATACATGTGTATATGCATACACACACACATATATACATATGGGAGATATATACATATATATGGGAGATTTTATATATATATGTATAGATATAATTATTTTTCTGTCTTCTTTCATCTTCTTCCCTTTTCACCCACCCATGGTGATGACTGTCTCATTCTGCCTCCCTTACTTCTCCATCTCTAAATGAAGGGACTGAGTGTGCAGGTATTTGCTTTCAGAAGTCCAGCACTTATAGATTATTGAGCACTGTGTCTCTTTATTCATAATTTGAAAAATAATAAACAATGAGCCATTTATTCTTGTTCCTTCCTCCTTCTCCTCCTCCTTCTCATTTTCATTTCTATTTTTTAAATATCTGGTTCTACTATCTGAGTGATGAACCATGGTTTCCAGGTATAAATTTGGGATAACCATAGTACCTTGCAGGAGTTTTGAGAGTATTCAGCAGCTAGTAAAGTTAATCTTTAGAAGAGTTTTGGTACTGGAACACTGCTTAACACATGTATATTCCCCACCTCTTTGTCTCAGAGAAAGAATCTTATTTCTTTTCTGTTTCAACTGAGTTTTTGTCTCCTTGCTTGTAACTCTGATTCTTTACCTTTTGTGTTTTTCTTCCTCACCTCCTTCAGGCAATCCATCATCTTTCTTTGTTTCCTTTTCTACCCTTTGCATGCAGATTTCAGAAAAGGTACAAAAAGACCTGATCACCGTCAAGAACCAGGGATGGCCCCCAGTTCACCATCTGGCATGAGCCGTAGGAAAACTTCATCTACAACAGGAGAATTAGAGCGTAGTTGGAGGCAGGTTCAAGCAGGAGCTTGGGAACTTGGCCATGTGTGGTGAATGCTGATGTTGTCAGCAATTTCCTACGTGATCTTGACTAAGTTCCCCAACTATTCTTTACTTCCGTTCTATAAAGGGGCAATAATCACAGTTTTCTTATGGAGCAAATATTAGTTTTAAACGAGTGAATATACACGACTAAACCAAATGAAATTGCTGTTTGTGTGGGTCAAACACTGACAAACATTAACACCTTCATGTTATTCAGCCCGATACATAACTTTCTTATGAGTGGGTAATGACACTCACTCAATAATTATTAACAATTCTTGTTAATACCATCATATAAGAAACAGTAACAAGAAATAAAATGTCTCATTTAGAGTGTCAGCTGTGTGTGTCTGAACAGATCCGGGGATGTGGGATTTATTAGACCAGAGGTCGGATAGTGGGCCGAAGAGTAATCCTCCCAAAAGCTATGTCTCCTAATCCCTGGGACTTGTGAACATAACCTGATTTTGAAAAAAAATAATCTTTGCAGGTGTAATTAATTGAAGGGTCTTGAGACAGGGAAATTATCCTCCATTACCTGAGCGGGCCCTAATCCCAATGACAAATGTCCTTATAAGAGTGAGACAGAGGGAAAATGACAGACAGAAGAGGAGGGGGGAAATGCCACCATGGAGGCAGAGGCTGGAGTGATGTGTGACAAAAAGGAAACACCAAGAACCCCCAGAAGTTGAAAGAGGCAAGGGGCAGATTCCTGGCTAGAGTTTCTGGAGGGAGCTCGGCACTGCCGACACGTGATTCAGGCCAAGTGATACTGAATTTGGTCTTCTGGCCTCCAGAACTGTGAGAATATAAATTGCTGTCATTTTAGGCCACAATGTTTGTGACAATTTGTTCCAGAAGCTCTATGAAAGTAATACGAGGTGAAAGTAAATTCTGTGGCCAGAGTCAGGTACTCAGAGAGGACAGGCTCCTGCTCTGAAGTGCTAATCTCTCCAAATCATCATTAGATCTCATTTTCAATTTCATGGATCCAACTGGCGGCAGCAATGAACCTTCAGGAAAGTCTGTGAAGTTCACAACGGCATTCTCCTAAGTGTTGCAAGCACACAGCTATATGGAGCTCTCTCCCTGCCAGAAGACAGCGGCACCTGCATACTCTGTGTGTTGCGCAACTCACAGACAGAAAAAAGAACAAAAGCCCACAAAATGCAAAGACAATCCTACAAATATCCTCTTGCCCTCTTTGTGTCTACTGAAAATGTTTTTCAGCCAAGCAATCCTTATCCAATCATTCCTCCCATACATACAAATTATTGCAGAATGAATTCATATGAAAAAGTGAGTTCTGATGTACCAGGTTTTATACTGATTCAACTTGATTCCTTTGGTGGTGGTTCAAGCTTATGACATCTGAAAACTCTCTCTTTTTGACCCGAAGAACTAAAGTGTGTGAGGTATTTAAACACATATGTGAGGACTGACATTTTAACCAGAGCCTTCCTTCCACCTTTCCTTTTTTGTTTTTCCTATTTGGAAGAACCATGAATTGATATTTACCTCGATGTTTAAGGAATACATAAAAACATTTTTAATGCTGGCTTTCCATTTCAAAGTTTCTAAAGACTAGTTTTAAATAAAAGGCTATTTTGATAATTAAAGGACACGGGTGCTGGTAGGAACAACTGTTCCTTTGCCATAACAAGTAATTGTGGGTTGCCATTCGTCTTCCCTATATTGTACTGATAGCCTGTTTTATATGCCTAGGTAGTTGTGGAAATTCCCTTTGTCATATTGACCTCTACTGGATGGAATGTCACACCAACCCAGCTCAGCTTAGAAAGTTTCTTCAGTCACCTAAGGCTCCAGTCCAATCCCCCAGCTAGAAAGCGGAGGGGAAGCAAAAGGGCAGAGGAGGATGCAGTGAAGAAGGCAGGGAGGCAAGCACCGAACACAAGTGGAGGTAGTGAAGGACAAACAAGATTATAGCTAAAAAGAGAAAAAGAAAATAAGGAGGAAAATGTAAGAGGTAAAAAGTTTGAAGTGCTGAGGAAGAAAGCTCACAACCTCATCATTCTTTAGCAGTCTCTGCCTGGTCAAAAAGAGACACGAGCAATTTGGCAGTTGTCTAGGTAGTTTGATCGTGTAATTAATTGGAGACAACCTTGACCATTTTGGCTATTTGTTTGTTTGTTTATTTAGAGTGCCTAAATTACTCAGGTTGAATGTCTCCACTGATCAGATATATGGGCACTTATTAAGTCTCCATTTGGCAGGTCTCCACCTCACTCTGGGCTCTGCAGACTCCGCCTGGAAGAGAGCCAGCGATGCAAAGTAACAATTTCAGCAAAATGAGATACACACCATGCCCACTGGCTTAATGACCTAAATCAGGTATTTAACAATGGATCTGAGAATTGGGCTTTGAAAAACCCAACTAACTATGTGATCAGAAGGTGTATACTCCTTGTCTACAATGTTTCAGGACAGGAAAATATTGGGCAAGGTGAGATTTTCCCTCCCTCATCACAGTCAATTACCCTGTAGTGGCCAAAATTCCCTCTTCTGACTTTTAGCTTCATTCCACTCACAACTGATGAGACAGGAAATTGTAATGGTGGCACTAAATCTTCTATTTTGCCATTTGGACCTTTGGTATAATTTGAATTAATGTGTAATTTAGCTTGGGACTTTTTGAAAGCTTTCTGTTCTTTTCTTTCTGTTCTTTCCTCCTTTCTGCAAGGCTTTGATGACTCTGCTTGCTATACATTTACTGTACCAGTTTCAATGGTTCTGTTTACTTCAGCCATGCTGGCCCTGTGACTTGAGAGAGGTTTTGCATCTGTATGGGATCCCTCCTGGCTCCAATTTAAATCTACATAACATATGATAACCCAGTTAACCACTTTCCCCACCCTAAAGGACAAAAGCTGAACTCAATAGAAAATTCCACTACAGGCTGAAGCAATTTACATCCTGGTTAGAAAATATAAAACTTGAGACAAAACAAAGACTGAGCTCAGTAGTTTGCAGTAGTTCCCAGCAGACTATGCCCAGCCCACCCTTCTCTCAGTTTAATAAACCTTCCTTCTGGATTTCTACCTATCTCGTGAATCCTTTCACCACCCAAGAACAAGCAGCCACAAAAACAATGTCATGGGATTTTGGTGTTGGGCAGGAATGCCTTTTTTCTGTTCAACCCTGGGGATAAAGACAGCCTCAGTTCTCCTGGCAACCTAAATTTCTCTGTCCTGTTTGTTTCATAAAGTGGCAAGGCTCTCCCTCTCCACTCTCTTTACCATTAAAAGAACCTGTCCAACAGGGCACCTTCTCAGGTTTTTCTTTTGTGTGTGTGTGTGTGTGTTTTTTAATAGAAAAACAGAAAACTCTCCATCTATCAATTCCTTTTGCCTTCTTGTCTTTCTACTTTTCTCAAGTTTGTTTTTTATTTTTTTTTCATCCCACCTCAGCATTCTACCTTTGAGAAAGGTATGCTCTATAATGCCGCTTGACTTAAATTATGACCCTGCTGCACTATTTCTTTGAGCTGCTATTTTCCCTGCCTGTGCCAGCTGCTGAGCACAATTGCTACAGCTCAATTATTAAAGAGATGCTAAAAATAGCCCAGTGCAAGGCTGTCGACAAAGAAAAATCATTCAAACACAGCAAGAAACACAACCTGGGCAGGGAGCGCTCACTGTAATTAGATCTTTAATTCTCCCCACCCTCCTCCCTTTATGCTTTTCTTTTCTTTCTTTCAGCAATAATAAAGTAATAGGCAGCTTAAAAGGTCCCTTTTTTGTCCCCACAGGAATTTGCATAAGCTGATGACTGCTTTGCCACCTCCGAGACTCCTTAATAAAGAAGAACAGCCTTGCTTCGGAGTCTCTTTGCATAGTTGCATGCAGAGGAATTTACAAATGATTTTTTCCTTGCAGGTGGTGTGTGAGTCCCATCCACTGCGGCCTGCCAGTCTCCAAAGTGCCCCTCCTAAGATGCATGCCTTGGAGCTGTTGAAATCAAGAGTTTTCCTTCTGCCGCTCATCTTAGAGAAATATTTGAAATTAGAACAATTAGAAATATTAGAAGAGAGAGCTCCAAATTTAGAGAGTTACAGTCTTCGTATTTTCTCCTTTGTCCCCAAATATGCTATGTGACAGTGCTTGACACAAACTACCCCTCTGAGCTTTACTTTTCCATCTATATTTATACACATAATTATATTTTTAATGTTAACTGAATATATTCCTTTTCTCATAGCAGAAAGAAGGGTATTATAGTCTGATCAGGCTGGGAGAGTTGTAAAATCTTGTGTGATGCCGTTCATCTGTCTGTAAATGAGGACGTGAGATCTACTTTTAGGGCACGGAGAGCATGGAATGAAAAAAATGTATGAAGAAGATAGAAGAAAATAAATATTCAAATAAATAATACAGAACATTTCTGAGAATAATATATATATACACACACATTTATGTAAATATATATCTGTGTGCATATGTGTGTGTATATATATATATGTTATTTAACAGAAATTGCTGAAATTCCGGCAAAATGAAGGAAAAGAGACTAGCAGAAATATTTTGAAAATTCTAATTGTTTTACTCTAAGCATTGAGACAGGAAAACATACACATACACTAAGCAAATAAATTGATTATTGCCAGACTATCAACAATGAAAAAAAAAAAAAAAGTTAGCAACAGAATTTCATGCAACACTAAGTATTAGTAAAATTAAAAAAAAAGAAAACTGGGGAAATTCATATGAGTTCTGAGGAAAAAAATACTGTGCGTGTAAATATGTTATTGTTTTGACGCCAAGAAGAAAAAAGAACATTCACAGATATCCAGGAATTCAGATACTTTACCATTCTTATCCCTCTCCTAAAGTATTGCCTGAAGAAATATAGTGGCCAATAGGACCAAATCAAAACAAAGATATTAAAAATGAAGAAGACATAGGATTAGGGATAAAAAGGACCATGGACAACAAAGGCTATAAAATAGAATTCATGTTTTATTATTTGCTAATTTATATAGGGGACAATATAAATATCAGAAATAATTTTTGAGAGAATACATTAGGAGAAAAAAATGAAAATCATCTTCTGCGAAACCCCACATTCTTAAAATAAATGTGGATCATTGGTATAGGGAAGTATAACATGAAAAATGACTATTTTAAATGATCAGTTACTCTTGATTCTTGTAGAAATACATGGGCATATAGAATTTTTGCATTTATATTTAAAGTATCTCTTACTAAAATAAAAATAAAAACAATAATTTATAAATAAATAGAGAAAAGAACATATGTAACTTAAGCAATAAGAAGAATGCCAGAATTTTTTAAAAAGCAAAGAGGCATGAAAAAGAGTGTACAATTTTTAAACAAGGAAAATAAGATCATACCTAATGGCTACCACAATATTTAGGTTTGAGGTGTAGGAAAAGGAAAAAGCAATAATTTCCTCAACTCATCTAAGGATGGGGACTCCATAACAAGACAGGTTAAGAAGAGAAAAATAATCATAATTTTATTAACATATATACCTCGTGGGTACATGGGAGATACCCAGGGAAAAATGAGTGACTCTCCCAGGTGGCTTAGAATTCAGGCTTAAATACCACCTTAATAAGGAAAGGAGTGGAGGATACAGTCTTCTAAGTGATTTTTTTCAGAAAAATGAATGGGTCCTTAGAAGAATAAATGGGATATATGATAGTTTGTAACAAGTTTGTCTGCATATGGTGTCAACTACTAGTATCTTCTCCTCTAATAAGAGTCAATCTTCCTCGGTTGATGAAACTCCTAGGGAGAGGATTTATTATAATGAAGTTCCTTTTGGAGAATCCTCCTTTAGGCAAATAAAGGAGTTAAGAAAGTTTTTCCTTGCATTTGCTGTTTTTTCAAGTGCCTTCAGTGCCGAATAGTCAATATACCAAAAAAGGCATATTTTGAGTGCCATGTCCTGAACTCCTACAGTCATATTTTGGGGTGGCATATTCTGGCACCTTTCAGAGGATACTTTTCAGATTAAAAACAAAGACTCTCTGATTTGATTAAAATAATAAAATCAAAAGCAAATTCCATATGTAAGAAATATGCCTAAAATAATGTGACACAGAAGAGTTAAAAATCAAAAGAATAAAAAAATATAGACTGGGCAAACGGTAGAGTTTCATTTCCTCTGAAGTACTCTTAAAACCGAATGCAAATGAGAATTGTTGGAGCAATATCACACAAGAGCGACTGAATTCATGACCCAGGAATGATTGGACTTCTGCTTTGGATGATGAGGAAGTGGTTGCTGATAGCTAAGCAATGCCTGTGTGAATGAATGGGAGAGCTGCCAAGGCAACCAGAACTCATGGGGTAGACTCTCAGAAAGAAAGAAGGCTCAGAGAGCTAAGCCCAACTTTCTGCATGCCAGGTCTCTGATCAGATTTCTGATCAGGTTGCTCTTTCTTAGTCTATGGAGAAAGACTGAGAAGTTAAGGAGAGAACTGCTGCTAAGGGTCACAGAGGCAGAAGGCTTTTCAGCAATCCCACATAACTGATATTTAAGCTTCCCAGGGTGAGAGGCCTAGACACTCTTCACACAATGGCTGAAAAACACAGCATAATTTCAGCAGTCACATAGTGTTAGGATAGCAAAAATGGAGTTTGGATCCCACCAAAGCAGAAGGGATGCAGTACACCTTTCAGTTCCATCTGGGATCCGTGGTAGATTAAGAGTGCGGTTAAATCAAGGTAGATTGAACCTATCAGTTCTGCAACTCCTACACAATATTACACAAGAAGAGCACACAGCTGGAGGAGTGACATGACCTGACATCAAGACTTCCTATAAAGCTACAGTAATCATGAGAGTATGGCATTAACAAGTGAATAGATGTATAGATCAGTGTAACATAAAGAGAGCCCAGAAACAGATTCACATCAGTATAGTCAAAGATCATTAAAAAAGGAGTGAAGGCAATACAACAAAGCAATATTATAAAATAAACTTGTGTCTTTTCAAGAAATAGGACAGGAACAACGGGAAATCTATATGAAAAAAAGGGAATCCAGATAGTCCTTACATTCTTCATAAAAATTAACTCAAAATGGATCACAGACCTAAATGTAAAGTGCAACACTATAAATCTCTTAAATGATAACATAGGAGAACACCTAGATGACCTTGGGCAGGGCAACGACTTTTTAGATATAACACCAAAATTATAATCCATACAGGAAATAATTGATAAAATGGACTTCATTAAAACTAAAATTTAAGCTCTGTGAAAGACAATATCAAGAGAACAAGAAGACAAGCAATGGATTGAGAGAATATATTTGCAAAAGAAACATCTGCTAAAGGACTCTAATCCAAATTATACAAAGAATTCCTAAAAATCAACAAAAAGATAACAAACAATGTAATTAAAAAAAAAAATGGCTAAAAGGCCTTTACAGACACCTCACCAAAGAATATATACAGATGGCAAATAAGTATATGAAAATATGTTCCATGTCATATATCATCATGGAAATGAACATTAAAACAATCGGATGCTACTACACTCCTATTTGAATGGCCCAAATCTAAAAACTGACAACACTAAATGCTGACAAGGATGTGGAGCAACAGGAACTCTGATTCATTGCGGGTGGTAATGCAAAACGTTACAGTCAGTTTGGAGGACAGTCTAGTGGTTTCCTATAAAGCTAAACATACTCTTACAATAGGATTCAACAATCTTGTTCTTTGGTATCTGCCCAAAGTACCTGAAAACATATGTCTACACAAACACTTGCACACAGATGTTACAGAAGCTTTATTCATAATTGCCAAAACTTAGAAGCAATAAGATGTCCTTCAGTAGATGAATAGATAAATTGTGGTACACCCAGACAATGAAATGTTAATCAGTGCTAAGAGAAATGAACTATCCAGCCATGAAGAAACAGGGAAGAAAGTTAAGAGCAGATTACTAAGTAAAAGAAGCCAATTGGTTCCAGGAACCCTATGGATATCAAAATCTGGGAATCCTCAATTCCCTTGCAAAAAATCACATAGATCAATGCATACAGTCAGCCCTTTTCATCTTCAGACTCCCAAGGACAGATAGAAAACAGTATAGGTATTTAATGAAAAAAAAGCTGTGTATCAGTGAACCTAAGCAGTTTGAACCTGTGTTGTTCAAGGATCAACCGCATATGACATTCTGAAAAAGGCAAAACTATGTAGACAGCAAAAAGATCAGTGGTTGCCAAGGTTTGAGGAGGAGAGGGATAAATAGGTGGAACACAGAAGATTTTTAGGACAATAAAATTACTCTGTATGCTACTCTAATGGGGGATACATGTCATTATACTTGTTTAGAACCATAGAATGTATAACACCAAGTGTGAACCCTATCAATAATTATGGACTCTGAGTAATAAGGATGTGTCAATCCTTATTGACATATCATTCGTTACGTCAACAGTAATGACTGTATCACGCTCATGGGGGGATGCTGGTAATGGAAGTGACTATGTATGAGTATGGGTAGGGGATATACGGGAAATCTTTGTATGTAACTTCCTTTCAACTTTTCAGTGAACCTAAAACTGATCTATAAAGTAAAGCCTATTAAAAAACAATAATGGAATAGTCAGCTCTTGTATTAGACTTACAAGAAAACCTGATTTTTGACCTAACAATTGGAACACCGTCTATTTTAATAGTAAAATCTTTGCATACCTGGCTGAAATTCTTTCATGGATGTAAAAGATTCAGTAATTTATATGATACAGTTCCATGTTTCATCTGTAAATTTACAAATTTCTCAAATATATGGAAATTCTTTGAAACAAAACATAACATAAATCTTAATTGTTCAGTGCTTATATGCTGTATGAATCATCTAAAGACAAAGGAAAGCTGTAATTTTAAAACTTTTGAATCACTTCTTTCTGGTATTGTTAAAAAATGCAATAAAAGAAATTATCATTTCAGTCATAAAAGTTTAGTTAGAAAATTCCATTAAATATAATTTTTATGAACAGTGAAATAAAAAATATTGCAGTTTATAAAAATGATATTTTATGGAATTTTCTAACTAAATTTTTATGATTGAAATGATAATTTCTGTTATATATATATACATTATATATGTTACATATATAATACATATTATATATAATATACATATATATTTATACATATATACTTTATGTGTGTGTGTGTGTGTGTGTGTGTGTGTGTGTGTGTGTGTGTGTGTGTGTATATTTATAATACTATCTCTTCATCTAAAAACTGTCTTCCTTCTTTGTGCCAAATTCCAATCTATTTTACACCTGGCCAATGTTGCAATCCTGTTTCCTCCTAAAACTCATTAAAACATTTTTGGACAGAATTCTACATTTAGGTGACTAATTTTGTCAATTCTTTTTTGACTATTGGGAGGAAACATATTTGCTGAATATAATTTTTAATATTGTCTACTCATCCTCTTTAATTATTAAAATTTCATTTCACTCTGCTGCAGCAAATTCCAATTTCTATTCACAATGAAATTTTGACCTACCTCTCTAGTCTCTCTTTTTTTTTTAATTTATTGGGGTGACAATTGTTAGTAAAATTACGTAGATTTCAGGTGTACAATTCTGTATTACATCATCTATAAATCCCATTGTGTGTTCACCACCCAGAGTCAGTTCTCCTTCCATCACCATATATTTGATCCTCTAGTCTCTTTGTCACTTTACTTTCTGGTTGATCTACTGTACCTGCACTGAATCCTGCATTAGTATTACATGCCTTTGTTTTAAATTTTAATATTTGCCCATACTTATTTTAACTAAAAATATAACAAATAAATATATTTAAACTAAACATATAATTTAAATTATATAATTAATTACATGATAATTAAAACAATGAATATTTCAATTTGTTTAAAATTACTATCTGAATGGACATCAAGGCAATGCATGAGATCTGCACAAAGTATTTAAATAAATACCATATGTTATGTTGTTGCATAATAAAAAAAATAACTGAATCAATCCATTGACACTTGGTAGATTGAAGAAATGTTTATGTGATACTAGAAAGAATGCATGTCCCTGACGGGCACATAAAATATAGCAATAACATCTCTGTAATGCAACAGTTAATGTGCAATGTAGTTCTATGAAAACATGAGAGAGGTGTGTTTAATGGAAAATATTTTCCACTGGTTTAATTTAAAATTTAAAATTAACAAAAATAAATGTAAAATTTAACTTTTTAAATCATACCAGCATCATTTTAAGGTCTCAAAGAGTCACATGGATAATGGCTATCATATATTGGTCAGCAGCGACACAGACGATTACAAATTAGTTAGAATTTGTCTTTTTGTTTTCTCTCTTTCTGTTCTCTAATTTTCCACACTGTAGGGAAAGTGGTCTTTTAAAAATATAAAGCATATCATATGACTCCTCTCCTTTAATGTTTTCAGGGATTACCAACATAATTAGCAAATAATCTATATTTCTTACCAGTTTCTCCCAGCCTTAGAGGATATAGTCTTAGCTCTCCTCAACATCATCTGATGCTACAGTTATACCAACTTTGCTCCAGGCTTAAGACTTTCAATGTTTAATCTTAAAATTTTATTTTCTAATATATCCCAAGCACATTCCTGCTATAAAACGTTACACATTCTGCTTATTTTTCTCAGATCTATGTCTACCTCCCATGACAAAAACATCTATTTTATTCTTAGTGATGT
Source organism: Rhinolophus ferrumequinum (assembly GCF_004115265.2). Lineage (NCBI taxonomy): Eukaryota > Metazoa > Chordata > Mammalia > Chiroptera > Rhinolophidae > Rhinolophus > Rhinolophus ferrumequinum. The sequence continues at coordinate 16,194,396 of NC_046300.1, forward strand.
CCTACTGACATCATATTTTCTTTAAAAGTTTTGTTTCTATCATAATACTTGGTGCCTTTCTTTCCTAACACTTTGTGGTGGTATAATAGCAAACCCATTTACTTAAAGCCTTTAACGTACATGAGAAAAGAAATGATTAATACCTTTAGGGCTTTAATAGAAAATGTATAATATAACAGATGGGTATTTTAAGCAATAAGATGGAATATTAAGAATTAAAAGGAAATGCTAGAAATGAAAAACACTGTAACAGAAATGAAGAATGCTTTTTATAGGCTCATCAATAGATTCAAAAAGGCTGAGGAAAGAATAAGTAAGCTTGAAGATATGTTAATAGAACCTTCTGGAACTGAAATGCAAAGAGAAAAAAGAATGAAGTAAACATAATAGAACACCTAAGAACTGTGTACACCTAAGAAAGTGTACTATATGCTTAATTGGAATACCAAAGGAGGGGAAAAAAAGAGGATAGTATTTTCAGTAATCATGAGAGAACTTTTCAAAATTAATGGCAGACACAAAACCACAGATTCAAGCAGCTCAGAGAACAGCAAGTAAAATAAATATAAAACATATATCATAAATATCAAATTCAATATGCATAAAACTAAAGATAAAGTTTTGAATGAAGATTGTAAAGATAAAATCTTCAAAAAATTTGAAAGAGAAAATTCTGAATGAAGATGAGGTTGGTAGGAGGATACCTTTCCAAAAAATTACAGCTGACTTTTCATCAGAAATACCAAACTGGCAAGAAGAGAGTAGAGTGAAATCTACTCCAGAGAGTAAAAGTATTGCATGGCCAAAAAAAAAAAAAAAAAAAAAAAAATATATATATATATACACACACACACACACACACACACACACACACACACACACATATATATATATATATATATATTCACCAAACCAGAATTCTATACCCAATGAAATTACCCTTAAAAAAAAAAACAGAAATTATCTCCAACACACAAAAACTGAGGAAATTAATTGCCAGCAGACAAGTCCTACATGAAATGAGAAGAAAAATGTTATAGATCAGAAACACAGATTTACATAAAGAAAAGAAGTCCATCAGAGAAAAAATAAATGAAAATAAATATTTTATTTTTTTCCTAAAAATTCTTTATTTTTATTATTTTTGATAAAAAATGTAACTGTTTAAATTAATAATAGTAACATTGTATTTGATGATTACAGTATACAGATAAGTAAAATGAATGACATAAAGGATGGGAGGAAGAAATTGAAGCTACTCTGTTATGTATCCTATGCTACACCTGAGGTGATAGAGCAATCATTGTTTTTAAAAGAAGCATAACTGATATGCTAAGAGAGGAGATAAAATGTAATCATCTAAAATGCTCCATTAAACCAAGAATGAGTAAAGAAAAAAAGGAAGAATAAATGCAAGAAATAGAAATTTGTTACAGACATGGTACATATTACTTTAAAAATACCAATAATCACTTTAAATACGTGTGCTAAGTACACCAATTAAAATACAGCTATTGTCAGGGTGAAAATAAAAAAAGACCAAACTGCACAATGATATGCTGTCTATAAGAAACTCACTTTAAATCGAAAGACTTGGACAGATTAAAAAGAGAAGGATGGCGAGATGCACCTTGTGAAATTAACAAAAAAGTTAGAGTAGTGATATTAATTTCAAACAAAGCAGAGTTTAGAACAAGGAAAATTATCAGGGACAAAGAGAGCTTTATATGTTATAAAGGGGTCAATTATCCAAGAAGATATAACCATCCTTAATATTTATGCACTGAACAACAGAATGTCAAAACAAAAGACAAAAAATGATAGCACTGCAAGGAAAAACTGATAATATACTATTATAGCTGGAGATTCTAGCCTCCCTCTTCATTAATTTATACATCAAGCAGGCGGAAATATAGTAAGGATGTAGTAGATCTGAAACACACTACCAATCAATTTGATCAAACTGACATTTATACACTACTCCATCTGATACTGGCAGAATACACATTCTTCTCAAGCTCACATGGCATAGCCACCAAGACATAGGACATTTTGGACCATAAAAAAAAAAAATCTTAACAATTTTAAAGCAATAGAAAGCATGCAAAATTTGTTATCAGACCACAGTGGTATTACACTAGATATCAATAACAGAAAGATGGCTGGGATATTCTCAAATATTTGGAAATTAAAGAACACACTTCAAAATAACACATGGGTCAAATAAAATGTTTCAAGAGAAATTTACTTTTAATTAAATAAAAAAAAATACGACCTATTATAATTTTGGGATGCAGTGAAAGCAATACTTAGAGGGAATTAATAGTATTAAATTTATAAATTAAAAAGGAAGAAAGATCTATAATCGCTAACCTGTTTCCAAATTATGAAAATAGGGAAGAGCAGTTTATGCTTAAAACCAGCAAAATAATGTAAATAATAGAAAGTAAAGCAGGAATCGATGAAGGTAGAAACAGGAAAACAATAGAAAAATGTCCAGGAAACCAAAAGGCATTTCTCCCACCCCCATAAGATCAAAGACGTCAATAAACCTTTAGATAGGATAACCAAAAGAGAGAGAGAGAGAACACAAATTACTAATATGGGAAATGAAATAAAAAGCATTACTACTAAGTCTATAGATATTAAAAAAATAATAAAGTATATTACAAATAACTTATGTCCCCATATTTGATAATTCAGATAAAATGGACTAATTCCTTAAACTAGCAAAGCTCACTCAAAAAAAAAAAAGACATAATCTGAATAGATCTATATCTATTAATGATATTGATCAGTAATAATAACCTTTAAATAAAAAAATCACCATGTCCAGATGGTAATTCTCTGGTAGATTCTACCAAATATTTATGTAAGAAAAGATACATATTTTCCACAATTTCTTCCAAAAATAGAAGCAGCGACAACAGTTACTAAACATTCTATGAAGTCAGCATTATTCTTGGTCCAAATTCAGATAAAGATATAGGATGCTAAGCTATATAAATCTACAGCTGAATATCTCATGAATATAGGCGCAAAAATCTTCAACAAAATATTAACAAATAAAATCTAATGATGTATAAAAATTATGTACCATGACAAGTGGGATTTATTACAGGTATGTAAGTTTGGTCCAGTATTTTAAAAATCAACTAATATAATCCACCATATTGATAGGCTAAAGTCAGAAAATCATATGACCATATTGATTAATGTAGAAAAAATATCTGACAAAGTCTAACATATGATAAAAATGCTCAGTAAACTAGAAATAGAAGGGGGACTTGCACAACTTGATAAAGTACATACACCAAAAAAGCTACAGGCTATATTATACTTATTAATTAACAGCAGGACACTATGACCCTAAAATTGAGAACAAGGCGATTAATTTCTCTCACCACTCTTATTTGACATCTTAACTGGAAGTCCTAGATAGTGCAATAAGAGAATGCAACAAGAGTTGAACAGATTGGGGAGACAGAAATAAAACTGTCTTTACTTGTAGATAACATGACTGACAATGTAGAAAATCCCAAAGAAGCAGACAAACTCCTGAAAGTAATAAGTGAGTATCGTAAGGTCACTGGAGACAAGTTCATATACAAAAGGCAATTGTATATACCAGCAGTGAGCAATTGGAACCTGAATTTAAAAATCAATTCCATTTACAATAGCATGCCCCAAAATTAAATACTTAGATATCAATCTAGCAATACATGTACAGATTGTTTTTTTTACATTTACAGAAATATAGGCATATTTGATTCAGCTCTGATGAAATAAATCAAGGAATTACAATCTCTAAGGAAATGCAGGTTGGAATACTTAACCTTGTTATTAAAGATGTCAATTCTCCCCAGTGTTGAGCTACAGATTCAACACAATTGCTATCAAAATACCATTTTATGATCATAACAAATTGACTCTAAAGTTTATATGGGAAGAGAAGAGACATAGAAAAATGAACATAATACTGTACTAAAGTAAAAAGAATAAATTTCGAAGCGTCATACTAACTTCATAATCTACTTTAAAGTGACAGTAATCAACACAGCATGGTAATGGTGAAAGAATGGACACATAGATCAATGAAACAGAATAAACAGCCCAGAAATGGAAGCATACTAATATGGTCAACTAATCTTTAACAAAGGAACAAAAGCAATTCAATGAGGAAAACACAGTCTTTTCAATAAATGGTGCTGCAACAATTGGATGTACATAAACAACAGAAACATTGATTCTAGACACAAACCTTACCCTTTCACAAAATTAACTCAAAGTAAATCATAGACTTAATGTAAAACACAAAATTATAAAACTTTTAGAAGAAAATACACGAGGAAACCTAGGTGACCTTAGGTTTGGTCATAATTTTTAGGGATAGCATCAAAAGCACAGTGCAAGAAAAAAAAGTAAGTTGAACTTTTCAAAAATGAATTCTTCTACTCTGAGAAAGACACTGTTAAGAGAAGGAAAAGACAAGCCACAGACAAAGTTTCTTCAAAATACATATTGATAAAGAATTTTGCCAATAATATTCAACAAACTGTGAAAATGCAACAATAAGAAACAAACAATTCAATCAAAATATGGGCAAAGAACTGAACAAACACTACAACCAAAGAGATAGACAGATGGCAAATACTCATATGCATAGATACTCAAAACCGCTAGGCATTAGATAATTACAAATTACAAGAACAATTAGCTATCATTGGAAACCCAGGAGAAGGGCCAAAACCCAAAAGTGACACCACCAATTGCTGGTGAGGATGTGGAACAACCGGGATTCTCGTTCATTGCTGGTGTGAATGCAAAATGGTACATTTTTTATGACAGTTTGGCAGTTTCTTACATAGCTAAACTTAGTTTTACCATATGATCCAGCAAACATACTCTTAGGTATTTATCCAACTGGTATGAAAACCTTATGTCCACAAAATATTGCACATAAATGTTTATTCGTCATCTAGAAAAAAACACAAAAAATCAAACACTGGAAGCAGCAAAGATGTTTGTCAATAAATTAATTAGTAAACACCCTGTGGCATATCCATACAATGGGATATTATTCAGCACTAAAAGGAAATGAGCTATCAAACCATGGAAAGACATGAAGGATACTTAAATATGTATTGCTAGTTGAAGTCAATCAGAAAAGTCGAGATAAATTTCAGATTCCGATTTTATGGAATTCTAGAAAGAATAAAACTGTAAAGATGGTAAACATATCAGGGGTTGCCAGGGATCAGGAAGTGGTGAGTAAGGTTAATTCGTTGAAATACTCGTCATTTTTTAGGGTAGGGAATCCATTCTGTATGATACTGCAATGGTGGGTATAGTATACTAAATCCCACAGAACTTTACAGCACCAAGAATGAATATTAATTAAAATAAACTTTAAAAATTAGAATTAAATTAAGATTAAAAATAATTAGGGTATTAGGGAAATTTTCAGGATGAGCTTAGAATATGACAAAAACAATCATCTGTATTACAAGTATACAAAATAATTTCACTAAAAGGAGTATGAAAGAAACATGTGGACCTAAGTAACTTTGGAAATGTCTGAAGTCTGCAAGAATAAAGGCAATGGAAATTGTTCCTAATCAGTGTACTGTATTTGATAAAGTTGATTCCTATGAGTGTACGTGTTACAATTTTGACACTTCTATACATATACAGGAGTGCCAAAAAAATGTATACACAAGACTTGTATTCATCTTTTGTCGTCGGTATATATTATTACAATTTTAATACAGTTTTTTCCTTTCTTAAAATATGTATACATTTTTTTGGCACCCTCTGCATATAGAATTGAACAATTGATGAAATGGATAGCAGGAGGTGGGTGCCAGGTTTCTGTCTCACTGTTGCAGTGGTAATTTATGGATAAGTAAGAAGGAACAGGCTTCAATAATCCTTGTGGTAATGAGTTAGATTTGGAGACATCAATATAAACACATTTGTAGTTAATATAGGCACAGATGGTTACATATAGAAATATTTAGCTATGTGGGAAGACACAGGTTAGTGTATATATGCCTATTTTCTTGTTTTATTATCTGAGAGGGCCTAGAAGCAAAGTCATCCAGTAGCAAAAAATCCATCTAGCTTTCAGCGCTTGGTTTATATCTTTCTTCAATAAGAAGAACCAGGGCTCCTTGGAAAAATGCCCGATTCTAGCACTGGGACAAGAAAAGAAAGGGTGGGGGCAAACATCAATGGAGGTATATCAAAAAGAAACAAAAGCCAACTGAATGAGCTTCCAATAATCAAAGTTGGAAAAATTTGAGCAACAAAATAGTGTTGGATTATAACCCAAAATGCAAAATAAATATACATGAGTACATACCAATATAAAAGAAATGATTGAATAAATACATTTGTAGAAGAGACAACTCTCCTGTGAAGAGGAACCCCAAAGAATTTATATAGAAGAAGGAGAGCTTAAGCACCATTCCTTAAGTACTGGCAACCTATAGTGACTTCCTCCCAAAGAGCACATACACTATGGGAAAAAAACAACTTGGCAGAGAATAAAGCTGACAAACACTATCTCAGTGAGATGATCAGGTTAATGTAAATTGTGGTAAGTATGTACCCTTGATATGACGGGTTGAAAATAGCACTTTTCCTCTATTGTTTTTCTCCCCCAAATCTATAACCCAGTCTAATTATTTGGAAAACATTAGACAAATCCCATTTGAGGGACATTCCACAGAATTCCTAATCAGTGCTCTTCTGAGCTATCAAGGTCATTAAAAACAAGAAATATATGAGAAATTATTATAGTCTAGAGAAGCTTACAGAGACATAAAGACTAAATATAATATGGTGTTCTGGACTAGACTATGAAAAACATCAGGAAGAGGGAAAAAAACTAAAGAAATTTGAATAAAATAAGGACTTTCATTAAAATAAAACAAATAATTCACATATATAAAGAAATTATAAAGTATTTTGCTAGGTAGAAACATAACAATATTTAGGAGATTTTAAAGAATAAGATATGCTTGATTAACAGATATATCCAACTTTCTACCTGTGAAAGAATTCACAAACTTTTTGAAAGTCCATGGACCATTTAACAAAATTAATTATACTCAAGCTCTTAAAGAGAAACTCAGTACGTTTAAACTTTTCAGTCTGTTTTCCGGCCACAATTCAGTAAGTTGCAAAATTACTAACTAGGGATAACTAAATTAATTAAATGATTCAGAAATGAACATTCATACTGTGACGTGGACATGTTATATGCTCATCCCTTCTCTTTCCTGGATGCAGAGGGAGACTTCATTTCCTAGCCTCTCGTGTTGTGAGGTTGGGACCACGTGACTGAGTTCTTGTGAGTGGGGATGTGAAGAAAAGAAACATATGTCTTTGTATTTTGGGAATTTATAACGATCTCAGTTTCTACCCTTTTGAAGCTGGGGTGAAGGGACTCTAGGATAAGAGATTTGCAAGATGGAAGCAGACATGACACCTGAGCGACTCAACCTGGATTGGACTGTGATGTCACGTTCTTGGATATGACTCAATACAATGGCTTTATTGTTTTAAGAAATTGAAATCAAGGCTTCTTTGTTGTTGCGGGATTCTCCAGCTTATCATGAAATGTCACTCAAACACCCACACATTCACAGACTCCTAAGAAATAAGGTTAAAGTTGAAAAGATAACTTCATTACAGATGACTTAAGTAGTAAAAGTTAATCGTTACAATACACATCAAAACAAGTGCTTCAGCAAATACTTTTCAATGAAAAATCATAGTTTTCCATGATTTTATGATTAAAGATAAATGAATATATGTCTATCAACTGTTTAACTAGATAAGCAAGAATAATACAATAATTCTAAGAGAAACAAGTAAAAGTAAAGGAATAAAGATAAAAATAGAAAGTAATTAATTTCAAAACAGTAGTGAAACTGATAACACAACTCAGCAGTTTATTCTTAGGGAAATCGAATAGAGAAGACAAGCTTTTTTGTTGAGAGTTATCAAGGAAAGCAGAAAAAATAAAATAAGCTATATTACTAATTAGAAAAGTGGTAAAACTGCGGTATGAAGGGACATTAAACATGTACGAAACCTAATTATCATGTTTGACTCAAAAATATCTACCTAAACAGAGCAATAAAAGTTAAATAAATTCAAAATGCCGTCCAAAGATACTAATATAACACCTTAAATGATTCTTTCCAGATAGTTTTATGAGTGAGTTATACCAGATAATTTCTTTGCTACTTATATGTTCTGAAACAAAATAATATAATGCCAATTAACCTTGATGAAGTTAAAATTTCTTGGTAATAATTCCCACCAGAAAAATATATATTTTTAAAATTTTGTAATGTAATTCAAGTACACAACAACCTCGTGTATATTTACTGAAGAAAAATGTTATAAAAATGGAAAATTCCTTAACCAAGGAATTAATAACTTATTAAAATACTGTATTAACTTTAAAAATTAAAAATGCTATAGTATTTTTAAAAACATGGTATAACCTCATTATATTGATATAGTAATATCAGATGTATCATTAGGACCATAACATATTGATATATTGCAATGAAAAATGCAATTCTTACAATATATGCTAAAAGTGCTAAAACACATTTGATTATATTTAACCTAGGTATCTTATAATAATTTTCCTTATAACAGAAGTAGTATATTACTTGTAAATTCTATCTCAAACTAATAGTTGACATTTAGTAGTAAAATACTGATGCATTCTGAATGAAGTCAAGAATAAACACAGAATACAGGCACTGTGACTTGACAGGGATCTAGCTCTTATTGCTAGAACATTGCAATCAGACAAGATTATATAATAAATTGTTTAAATTATCACGTGCTTTTATCAAATGGGTGCCAAGTGTTTAGGGTAGAGTCTGGCATATAATATATACGCAACAAATAATAGTTATTAGCAATTGTCTTTGATTAAAACCTAAATAATAAACTGCAAAACTTTTAGAACCAATACGATTATTCAGTAAGAAAGCAGCTTAAAATGATATATGGATGTGAAGCGCTTGAAAGATTATTAAATGGGGATGGGAAAAGGTCTCAGTTACTATGGGAACAAAATACAAAACATAACAATAATTTTATAGGGCCTTTTTGGAAATGACAGCTCATTATTTGATCAATGGAAAAGTTTTACACACAAACACGTGCTTATCACATTCTTGGATGTGACTCAATACAATATGGATGCTAATTCTATCCAAATGGATTCTATTTAAAATCCATTGGGGTTATATAAGGAACTTGACAAAATAATTCTATTGTTCATCTTCAAGAAAAAAAATAGAAGGGCAAACTGAAAACTTTGGGAATAAAAAAGTATGAGGACAGAATTTGGTGCAGAAAGACAAACAGCAGTGAAAATGACTACGCAGTTGAGAAATAATTCACGAATTTATAAGAACTTATTATATGATATGATTTGAATTTCAAGCAATGGGTAAAATAATTCAATAAGTTGTATTTGGACAAGTAAGGAACGTATGTTAGAATTCTATCTAACATCAAATTAAGTATAGAAGTATTAATAGCCAATTGCAATAAAATACATTTATAAAAATATGAAAGGAGAGATACAATTTTGGACGGCTGAAAGCATTTCATATTATGACAGTAGACTCTGAAACCATAACGTAAAGTACTTATAGATTTTATTACCTAAAAACTAACATATTCCTCTTACATAAAATGCTGTGAGAAAAAAATTAAAAAGCGAGTGAGACAATGAAACATATATCTAACAAAGAAGGGCCAATTTCAGGAAGAGCAAATGATACATATGTATATATACACATATACAATCTTATGTAGTTAAAAAAACAGGACTCTAGTAAAAATAGTAAAAGGATTTGCAAGAGTAATTAACTGTAAATCGCTATTAATCTTATGATATTTACCATTTACAGTAATTCAAAAAGTAAAATTTAGAAGAACAAAGCTATCCCAGGTTTAGTTTTTGAGTTTTAGCTAAGATACAACTATTAATTAACCACTGGTGCCAAGATGGTGCAGGGTGATGGACAGCCCACATAAATTAGAATTACAAATCAGTGCAAATTTTGTTGAAGGCAATTCGATGAAATTTAATAGAAGCCTTAAAAATTCATTATTCCCTTTACCTACAAGTTCCACTTCTGAGTTTCCTTTATTAAGTAATGAAGCAAAATATTCTTTTAAAGATTGTATAAAATAACAAGAGGGAAATCCCTAAAGTAAAAGTAAACACTGGATAAGAGAAATACATTAAAGAATATAATGAACTATTAGTAGTTTAAAACAATCATATTTTAAAAATATCATATTCTAATGTTACTAATCATTTATTATAATATTGTAAAAGGCTGTATATTGATATAGAAAAAATATTATTCCTTAATTAGTAATATGAAAAAATAAAATTGAAAATTATCTCTATATGCATATTCATATAAAATATGAAATAATATATGTACTAAATTAATGTGTTTATGCATGGTAGTGGAATTGGGCTGGACATATCTTTGTGTTTTCTGTTGTTTGGCTTATATATATAAAGATGCTTTTTCTTCAAAACTTCTATATAAACTACAATGAATAGGAATAAGTTTACAATAGCAAACCATCACTTCAGGAAGATTGCAAAAAAATCATCTGAATAAACCCTATACACTGTATGTTAAGAACTGTGGCATCATATCTCATGTTTTACAGTCGTCCCCCCTTACCCATGGTGGCGGGGAATATGTTTCAAAACCTTACTGGATGCCTGAAACTATCGATATCTATCTATCTATCTATCTATCTATCTATCTATCTATCTATCTATCTATCTATCTATCTATCTATCTATCTGTCTATCTGTCTGTCTATCATGTTTTTTCCTATACCTGCATGCCTATGATGAAGTTTGATTTATAAATTAGGCACAGTAAGAGATTAACAATAACTAATAATAAAATAGAACAATTATAACTGTGGTCTTTCTCTCTTATAACCTTGATGGACACTAAGTGACTAAAGGCCAGGTAGTGCATACAGCCTCGACACCCTTGACAAGTGGATGATTCACAGCCCAGGCTGGATGGAGCAGGCTGGCGCCAGATGAGGCAAGGTTTCGTCATGTTACTCAGAATGGCGTGCAGTTTAAAATTATGAATTGTTTATTTCTGGAATTTTCAATTTTATATTGACCAACATCGATTGACAGCAGATAAGTGAAACCACTGAAAGCTAAACCTCAGAGTAGTGGGGGCTACTATTCATTGTGAGCATCCATAAGCTGGTAATCATTTTACAGTGATATCTGAAGATCTGATTTAAGTAGCTGAGATGGAAGATGGAAGAGGAACACAGTTAAATTCATCCATGTTTAAAATCTCTCGAGTCACCAATATTTAGTAGCCCGAGAATTCTACTATATGTGCTGAGTGGCACAGAAACAAGCCTAAGAACTAAATAACTCCAAATATAAAGTCATTGTGATAGCCAATATCCACATTCATCCAGGAAGATACATTTTCACTAGTTCTGATGACAGCATCCATTCATTTCATGCGAATATGTGGTGTGAAGATTTTTAAGAATTTCTCTTCACCAGCTTATAGCTACGGTCTTCAGTATGGATGCTGAGTCGTAGTCTACCTTTATAATATATTGTGAAATCAATATAAATCAGGCAGAACGTCATTCTCAGGAAGGAAAAGTATCAGTTACAGCTCCAAATTTGAAGTTTTCTGACATTTTTGTCTCTACAGTTTCCAACTGAAAATTCCCTCTGCTGTAGCTTTTCTTTATTCTCTGAGTCTGTGATTTAATCATACTGGCCACCAAGGGATGAATGCAAGAGAGAGAATGGCAGGTAATTGAAGAACAAAGAAAAAGAAACTGAACGTACATCACCTTGTTATTTATAATTCAGCCTCCTGGTTATGGAACTCTGACCGAAATGATTTCCAGGTGAAGGACAAAGGGGAGAAAGAAAATCAGCAAGTCACAACACAAGCTTCTGTCACTGGCTGGGATCCCTCATGAGCCTCACAAACCATCCAGGCAGTAAAAACCCAGAGGAAATGTGTCTTCAGAACAGAGGGCATATAATAATTGATAAGAAAGTTTTAGGTAACAATTGCACTATAAGATTCAGACTACCCAGCTTACACCCCTCATACCTTCCCCAAAATCTTTTCTAGCATGTAGCTAAATACCCCAGTTCAGTATTTATAATGATCAAAATGGTATCAGCATAAGACCTATGCATAGACATTGACATTTATAAAAATCAGAAGAAGAAAAAGAGAACAAACAAAAAGAAAGCATTCATCAGGAGAATAATTACTCCAGGAGACAAACAAGTTCAAACAATTTTCCTTCGTGCCAGAAAAAAATTAATGAAAACACATTCCCTGTGAAGAGGGAGATCAAATAAGAGATGTTGATAAATTAAAATAAGATGATAAGACAAAACAAAGTGATCAATATGAGCTCAACAAGATCAGGAAAGAAATGGAAGAGAAAAATAAACCTACTACACAGATGAAAGCCATATCAGAAGAAAGGTCTGGGAAACTTTAAGAAGCTACACAAAGTAAGATAAGTGGGAGGGACGGAGGGAGAGAAAAAGGGAGGGAACGAAGGAGGGAGGGAGTGAGGGGGAGAGAGAGAGAGAGAGAGAGAGAGGGAGAGAGAGAGAGAGAGAGAGAGAGAGAGAGAGAGAGAGAGAGAGAGAGAGAGAAAATGGATAAGAATGAAAGAATCATGAGGAAAAGAGACAAAAGAGAAGGAAAAAAAAGCACACGGCATTATTCCTGGAAATGAAAATTCAATAAATACAAACAAGAACAGAAACATCAAAATGATAACTCATCACTTAGGTAATAAAGATTTACATCCACACATCGAAGAGGAACATGGTTTCCCAATAATAACTAGTAACAAAAAAGAAGTGTGACACAAGAATTTTGTCTCTAACCAAGTTATGCTTCAATTATACAAATGATGATCTGACAAGGTCAGACATGAAGGATTTATGGAATATACTATAGGTGAACCTTTATTGAATAATAATAAAATTTTAAAAAACAAACTACTATACAATCAACACAATCAAAAGATGAATAAAAATAAATAATGCAAAAATGTCAGTCATGGTAAAGGAAGTAGCAGTGTGTAGTAATCCATTTAAATATTATACTAAAGGTAATCTATTCTGTGAATTTGAGTAGAAAACCAAATGTAAGTTTTATAAATCACGATGCTGTTAAAGTAATAATATCACTAACCCAAAACCTGGTGGAGGAGAGAAGGATAACAGGGGGCAGTTTTAGAGTGTTTAATTTTTGTTGCTATTATTAGAGAATCAATAAATCTTTTAGAATTGTAGCAGAAAAAAAATTGAATGACCCTAAATTCCAGATTTTACTTAAAGGTTTATATTTTAAATTAAAAGGTAAAATTAGGAAAAAACATACATGTGAATTTCAATAATCCCTTCCATTTCATTTTAATTCCTTCCGTTTTGAAATTTAGATGTCATTTTTATACAAAAAATACATGTGCAGAATATTTGAAATTTGTTGTACAAGGTATATAACAATAATAATAATTATTATAATTATAAAATGGCATTCCCTTGTCCAGATCAACTCCACACCTTCTTTCCACATCCGAGAAGTTAACACTTTCAACTTTTTTAAGCTGTTTTTAACTTCCATAGTTCCATAAAACATATTCACTTTTTTTCACATAAGATTTTTTGTTCTTCTTGATTTAAAAAACGATAATTTAGCTTTGTAGACTCGCCTTCACATACATTAGTTTCTACTTCTGAATTCCTAATATGTCACAGTGTAGTTATTGTCATAGTTTTTCATTAAATCATTGTACAAATTACATTCTACTATAAATATAAATTACAGCTGTGCCAAGTTGTAATGTGCTTACACATTTCTACCCTTCCACATTCAACTGTGTGTTTAACACTGGTAACTCTCATCTATTCCACTTGCTCTCTATACCTGTACTACAACTCTCCTTCTGGGATTTCTCTTTACAAAAATTCCAGAAATTCCCTGTCCATTCATATATTCAGAAAATCATATTTCTAAGTTACATATTTACCTGTTTCTCAATTCTCTCTTTTTAGTAGAATAATCCTCCATTAACTGTTGCATAACAGATGTATAAAAGGAAAAACAAATTGAGACTTTTCACATATTACTCGTGAGTAACAGGTTGGATGGGTATACAATTCTAGGATATAGAGCTCCCATACACAAGTACGTAATTAAATTTGGTTATTTTCTCTTGTTAACCTGCCTCACATCAATTTAATTTTTAGACCAGCCTACAGAACCTAGAATGGTAGAGGAAAATTTCCTCCTCTCCCACAGTTCTCTGATTAGCCCCCCAAAAATCTGAGGATAAGACTGACAACTTTCAAGTTCTTTACATGTCAGTGCTACAGTAGCCCAATATATATCAGAAATAATACAAACCACTATTGTTTCTTTCTTGTATCTACTTTTGAAGGTCAATGTTGAAAATTTTCTATATTTGTGAGAAACTGTGATTCACTCTTATCTCTAATGGAGTCATAATCCAAAAATCAATGGGAAATAAACCAAAAAGAATGTATCTTTTCATGTCTGGAGGATATAATTAGGCCTGCAATTTTGGACTTTTGATTCAAGTAGACTGGTTTAAAAACAAACAAACAAACAAACAAACAAAAACCTTCAAAGAAATAACTTAAGATCAGGGAAGCTTTTAAATTAAGATCTATACTTATATTTGCTCATGTGAAACAAACCAAACCAGGTCCCACTGCATCCATTTAGCCACTTCATGGTAGAATAATTAACTTCTGAATCCGTGAATTTGTGACAAGGATGAGTTAACGGAATACTTTACATATTGGATAAACTCCAGGTTCCTGCACAGCCATGAGCTTTACATTATGGATGAATTTACATTTCTTTATATTTTAGTTAAGTTTGCATTTTATCTCTTAACATTTTTCTTATTAATCCACTTTTCCTCTTCTACACCTTTCTTCTTACTTAGCTTCATGCCTCCAGTCTTTACTACTGAATTTTTTTTAAATGCTGTCACTTTGTTGTCTACCAGGAAAATTGATTTTCCCATTACTGCATATTGAGAAATTGGTATGGGGATTATCACATTTCCTGATCTTTATCCTTACTTGTTTCTTCTGTCAATCATTCATACACTTATTTCTCAAATATTTATTGAGAATTTACTACAATGTCAGACATTGTTCTAGGCCTGGAGATACAGTCATCAGTAAGACACATAGTGCCTCTGACATTAGAGATTATAAAATTTACAGTTAGATTTTACAATATACTACAAATATTAAGGTCCTTACTAACTCACCCAAGTAGTCTATAGTTTAAATAAAGAATTATGTGAAAAAACAAGTGATATAAAAGTGCTGAAAAACTCAATTTTCATCCTTAGTGAAGGTGAATTATTGTAAAAATCTGTTTCTCACCTTTAAATTCTATTTCATACATATTTTCTCCTTCAAGATTCTCTTGCTTTCTTGGCCATTTTCATTTCTATATAAATTTTGGAATAAACCAGTCACTATTTTCAAAAAAAAAAAAAAAAAGCTGGTATTTCGATTATAGTTGCAATGACTATATAAATGATATTGGGGGGAAATATTCATCTTAAAAAATATTGAGACAGAATCTACAAACATGATATATCTTTCCACCTACTTTTTATCTTAATAGTGTTATTTCTAAAATATATTGTGGTATCCACTATGTGTTTCTACATTAAAATAAATTAGCTTGCAATTTTCATTTTTTGTAATGTATTTATTACATTTTTGTACCAAGGTCATGTTAGTTCATGAAGCAAATTGGTATTTCCTTTTTTTCTCTTCTCTAGACGAGCTTGTGTGAGATCGGTATCTTACATGTTTGATAAAATACACCAGTGAAATTTTGGGGTCTAAAATTGGTGTTTTACTTTCTATGTCTGGGTTTCTCAAGAAACATTATTTTTTAACCTTGAAAATTCAGAGAATCTCTATATGATGTTTCATTTTTACAGATTCATTTTTGCTTCAGTTAGGCTGATAATCACTGCGATACAGCATCCAGCAGAGTGTTAGGGAAATGTTCCAAAACAGCCATGTTCACCATCTAATAGATAAAGTGTGGACAGTCTGCTGTCAAATGTCTCTCAATTAGGTACCCTTCTGCAACCTTGCCATGTACTTTGAAACTTCAGGATTGCCTTAAAGAATACTTACACACACACACACACACACACACACACACACACACACACACACACACACAGTGTATTACGAGGTTCAGTATAAGCAGTGTCTTAAAAAGCAAATGAAACAAAAAGGTATCTAAAGAAGGTATATAGAGTATCTGTTTTATTTTCCCTCTGATTGAAGTTTATTTTAGGATAAAGGAAATGTAAGAACTAAAATTCTCTCTTTCATTCCAATTTTATTTGAGTCCTTTTTACACTGGTGGAAATAGCAAAAAGATCCTCACACATACCAGAAGACAGGGAATGCCAAGAAAGCATCTATTTCTGATACTCCCATATGACTCCCTTCCTCATCCTTCTTACCAGGCTAACTTTCTGTATAAACCCTTTCTCTCTTTTTTTTCAAACTTATCCTTTTTTTTTTTTTTTTTTTTTTTTTTTAAGCAAAGAGGCAAACAAAAAGAGAGTAAGGAGTCTTGATAAGGTAGCAATCTGCAATGCTGGCATGAGTCCTAGTTGAAGTCAGTAATGGATTAGATTAGATCCCATTTCTAGAGTGGAGGGAAAATGAAAAAACACAAAACAAAACAGGGTTTTTTGTTTGTTTTTTGTTTTTGAATGCAGGTGACAATTTCAAAGATTGCACTATTTGAAGTATCTGGTTTCTCTTCCCAATTATTTTTTTTATATTCAAAAGATTTTGAAAAAAGAAAGTCTAAATTAGTTATGAAAGTATTATGAAGTGATTAAATGTTATCATTTTAATTCTTATGTATGTCTGCAACAGGTACTGAAACAAATAACAAGTCAACTCAATGCTCTCTCTTTTTTCTCTTCAAAGATCTGAAGACAGTCTTAAATCAATTACCATGTCTAAAATCCAGATCCAGATTCTACTGGGATGTTTAAGACTATGACATGAACTGTCAGAGAGTTAGATAAAGATTGATAATGGAGTAACTTAAAAGAGTCCTCCAGGTGTTGATTTATATAAATGTCTATGCCATGCAGCCTGAAGTATTTCCTTGCACGCAGGATACAACCAGAGATGTACAAAGTTGTCTGTCTTCATGACACGGAAGCTTTTTATGTAGGCCAGGCCATCAATCAGGTGATTAACAGGTAGTTGTTGAGTGCCTCCTAGGGCCTAAAAAGACTACTCAGTCCTGTGTTGGCTACTCTTTCACCACTATCACACTCGTGTTTTGAAATGGCAAATACTGTGTTTTCAGGAAGGAAACTTTGGTTTGTTTTAGAATGCTTTCTTTTTACTTTAAATGTAGCTTAACCTCAGTATGGCTATTAAAAATATGATCTGAGATCTGTATAATCGTATCATCGAAAACCAGTAAAATAATGAAAAAATAAAACAAATCCTATTAGTATTTGTAGATATTATTAAAATATAACCAAATACGCATCTTAAATCAGACTATATAGTACAGTGGATACAGCAAAACTCTCTTCCCTTTCTGCTGACTTAAAAGAGAAAATTTAAATAATAAATTCATGAAAGATTTCTTGAGGGGTAGGAATTACACTTGTTTGCAGTTTTATCTCAGTATCCAGTGTGTGTATCCTCAAATGCTTTCTAATATAAATCCATGAGAGCATCTTCTTTTGCTGAAGGATTATAGTTTTGTTTTATATACCACATTGCCATTATTTCAAGGTTATTGTATTTACCTATTGCTGTGTAACTGCCACTCCTGTTCCCCAAATTTATCATACTGTCTCATAGTTCTGTGGGTTGCAGGGGTAAGCTAGGGACTTCCTGCTCCAGCTCTCTTACACAGTTGTCTTCAGATGGTGGCGGGAACTGGCATCACGCAAAGGCTCTATGGGGCTGGATGTTTTCTCCACATGGCTGGCATTTGATCCTTGCTATCAGCTGGGAGCTCAGCTAGTCTGATGTCTGGAGCACCTATATATATGTCTTCTTTATGTAATTTGGATTTATCACAGTAGAATGGCTGAGATCCCAGAGGGAGCCAACAAAAAGGAGATAGGAGTGGAAGATTTTAGTCCTGGGCCAAGGAAATATCACAAGGTCACTTCTGTGTTCTGTTGATTAAGCAGCCACAGAGCCTACTCATATTCATGGGGAGAGGACATAAACACCACGTCTTGATGGAAAGACTGTCAGATAATTTGTGGTCATCTTTAATTCAACGTACAGCTCATCTGAGTATTAGATTGAATCTGGCACTTCCTAAATTACTACATTTTCAGACTGCAATGATGAAAATATCCCTAATCAGAAGGTTAACTATAGATTGGGACCCTACACACAGAGAGGTCACAGCTGTAATCATCATTGGTCTTTCTCATGATTTAGCTAGTTTCTAACCTATGCTACTGTGTTCTTTTGCAAGTCAATTTAAACCAATTTTCTGGGTCATATTTCATGACATGCTTTTAGCGGGCATTTTACTAGTGTCAGAGTGCAGAACATTTACTCTGGGCCCTATTCTTTACATGACTCATCATGCCTTTAAGGAAACAACAGTGATTTGTTTTTAATTTAGACAATGAAATATATTCATTCTAAGTCTTCTACTGTTGCTTCTGCACACAAGATATTCTTATCCTTTAGTTCTTACAAGAGTTTGTGTTTGATTTTTCTTACAATGGGACTTCCATTGCATTAACCTGCATAAAATATAGGGCAGAGGTTTTAAGTAAGTTTGTTAGATTCAGAAACATACACACACATACACCCCCCCACACACACACACAAACCCCTTCTTTTATGAACTGTCCTGATTAGAATAATTTTCACCAGCATATACCAGAGAGTCTCAGTGACCTTAAGGATCTCATTCCCAGTTACAACTCAAAGTATACATTCTGAACAAACGAAAATTGATTGTGTTCATAGGAAACATTGCTTTTAATGTTTGTTATTTTCTTTCAAATACTATAGGCCTGCCCTGCACAGAGAGACATGGGGTCATGAAGCTGTGCAAAAGACTTGGATATCCATTTTACTTTCAGGTGACAATAAATGATGAGGAAGGCTGTGGTTTCTCAATCTGAGGTATATGCCTTGCAAGGTGCATTGCTAACTATTAGTGTATCATTAGGGGAAAAATAAAGTAGTAGTGGGTCTGGAAAACGAATTACACAGTGTAGAATCAGTCATTTAGAAGTGAGAATATTAACACACAACAGAAGCTTTACATCAAGAAGTCATTACTGTCTTTGCATGTTCTAAAGTCTCCTCCGTGAACTTTCCGTGTATTTCCTAAGACTGAATAATGATCAATGAATATATATTTAAGGAAATCAAATTTTGACTCAGATTAAAAGAAAAAAATATCTAGCTACTAATTTGGTTCCCAAACAAAATAGAATCTTTTGAGAATTAGAAAGCTTCCTATTTTATGCAGTTTTCAAGAAGGCAACTTGGGAAGAAGATTATGAAAAAAAAATAATAATACACACACAGACACATTTTTGGGGGGAGCAAAAAAAATGTATGCACATGACTTGTATTCATCTTTTTTTATTGGTATATATTGAGTATTACAATTTTAACACATTTTTTGACACCCTCTGTATATATAACACATGAATCGTATTAGGGGCCTTTTAATACCTCTTTCAAGCATGAGAGGGAAACACGCTCATAGTTCCCAACTAAAATTACCAGTCCTGATTTCTTCCCAGAGCTGTAGCAACATAGAGTGGATTATCTACTTAAATTTTCACTTGGATTTGGAAAAAACAACAATAAAAACACCCAAAATACCACAAACTAAACTAGAACCCTTGTCTTTCAGACCCCTAGTCTGCAACCTGCTCTTTCCTCAGTGTTCTTCATTTTAGTAAACTGAATAATTACTCCAAGTATAACAAAAATTTGTCTTCTCATATTCTCTCAGAACATACATCAAATTTATCAGTAAATACATCCAGAATTGTACCATGTACGAACAATTCTACATTATGGCTTTCCATCAGCCACCCTTACCTCTGACCTGGATTAAATCAAGATTCTCCCAAATAGTCACACTTTACCTTGACAGTTTATTCTTTGCCTAGCAGCCTGGATGACCCCTGTTAACAACCATTTGAAGACTTCTACACTGAAACCTTTCATTGCCCTGAAGGCTCCACTGTGCTTGACTTTCTCTTTTGACTCCCAGATTCTTCCACTCTGCCCTTTGCTCACTAGGCTCCAATCATATGGCCTCCTCGCTGTCTCTGCTATACTACCAAGCATGCTGTAGGAGGAAAAAAATAATTTTCCCTCTACTCTTCTAGGTTCTTAGCTGAGACACCCACCCCCCCAGTACTAAAAGACAGATTAATAGGAGAAGTTTAATAAACAGAAGTTTAATAACATGTATACCTTCTGTATACTTGGGGCAGACCCAGGAAAATTGAGTAACTCCTCAAAATGGCCCAAGGCAGCACCTTAAACACCATCTCGCGCTAAAGACAAAAGATGTTGGGGATCAGGAGTCAGTTATGGGTGGCCACCAGAAAAAGCAGAGTAGACAACGGTAAGGTTGGATACAGATTTAAGTCATTACCTTTTCGTCTAATAAGAATTTCTAGAGATTTAGTGATTTTCCTCTTTCTGGTTCAAAGAGGGAGACACCCTTATAAATGGAGATTTCCCTTACAAATGTGAATACCTTTTACAAAGGGTAGATTCTATTCAGTTTTCAGAACTTATCCTGTATCTACTCTTTTAAAAAAACTAGCCAGCTCAAGATAATCCTTATGGAGGCATATTTTGGGGTGGCAAATTCTGCTCCCCTTCAATGTTTCTTCCTTGGGGCTTTTTCATTTGCTGCCCCCACTGTTCAAATACATTTTCCTATCTATCTCACTGACTGCCTCACTCTGCCAAGCCTCCTCCTTTCTATTCATCCCTACTTCATCATTATAGCCCCATCTTTGATTTATTTTCATTATAGTTTTTATTACTATCTGACCTAATAGCTGTGTGTTGATCTATTTTCTTTATCCTTCATTAGGCTCCATTAATGTAGAAGCTTTTTTATTCACTGCCGTATATACTATATCGGGAGCAGTGTCATGCCCAGTGAGTTGGTAGTGTATACAAAATGTTGAATTACTTTTAAAAAGAAATTGTGAAGGCACAGATATATTAAATGACTGCCTAAAATGGTACAGCTTCTCAGCGAACTTTGTACTTTCTGCGATAATACATCAATCTATCCTGCAAGATATTAAGTTTCATAAAATTGTTTTAAAGCAAGTTTCAGAAGTATTGCTAACCAGAATGGAAGGCCTTCATAAATCTGCCACTTCCAAAACCTTGGTGGGCCATTTGTTTTTCTTTTTCTTTACTTTCTTTCACTTTTTTTTTTAGGAGACCAGGACACTTTTAAGCATGAATAATGGCACTTTTAATACCTACAGTAGGACAACAGGTATAAACAGTGATTGAGTGATTGTTCCAGGCAAACCAAGCTACGTGGCCACTTACTGTGTTGTATTGTGAAGACTGAGGATTGACTGTGTGGAAGTCAGAGATGAACCTGAGAAAAGCAGTTCCTTAGCAATTGTGGGGGGGAAAGCCTGATTTGAGAGGATGTGAGAATAGACAGGCAAGGTATCAGAGATACTGAGTACAGAAGACGAGATATTTTGTCCTGAAAAATTGCAGTGGAGTGAGGCAGTAGTGAGAGTTATAAGTAGGGTCAAGATATTTATTTATTATTATTAGTTTTTTATATGGAATCAAAAAACATGTCTGTATGGTGAATGGAACAAAGCAATAAAAGGGGGAAAGTTTGAGGATGCAAAGGGAGGGTGGAAGACTTGCTAGAGTGATGTTCCTGAGAGGTGGGCAGGAAATACATTCTTGTGCACACAAGAGGTGGCCTCAACCTGGGACACAAGCAACCCTTTTATTTTCTACAGTAATAAAAGGGGAGGCAGACTCATGAGCATGGAGGTTGGTAGGCAGTACAGGTACGGACCTTGCAAGAAGTCTCTTCTAACTGATTGCATTTTGTCAATAAAGGAGAAAGGTCATCATCTGAGAGCAAGGGTGGTAGAAAAGATGATTCAGGAAGTGGGAGAAAACAAAGATTATGCCTACATGCATTATAGGTCTATTTTAGATTAATGGTTAAGACCAGTCAGTGCAGGTGTGTGTGTGTGTGTGTGTGTGTGTGTGTGTGTGTGTGTGTGTTTCTACCATATATAGCTATGGGAGTGGATGCATAAAAATGCTAGAAATTTGCATTTTAGCAGGGTTAATCATTTTCCAAATTAGTATAATAAAATAAAGAAAAAAGTTAATTGAAGATACAAAATTTACTGTGGAATCTAGGTTGTGTAAGGAAGCATTAGAAAGTGAGAGAATAAAAGGAATGGAAAAATAAAGGTTACGTTATGATCAGTAACGAATGGTTCATGAGTCCTTGTGGGTTTGGAGAACGTTTTGTTGTTGGGTATTGAATTATATGAAGTGAAAAGACAGGTTCAGTTGGAGATTGTGGAGGGTTTTAATCACTAGCAATGGACAGGTTTAGGTATGACCATGGATTAGTTAGGGCGTTCAAATTTATTTGAGCAGAGAAGGTCAAGGAAGGGAAAAACTACTGTATTGGAAGATTATATGAATATTGGTATCACCAAGGAGCACAGCGGGCAGAGTATAAAGGAGAGTGACTGTGATTCCTTGTGCTAAAATCTTCAAGAAAGGGAGTACATGTCCTGAAATTTTTGTAGTTTATTGTAACAACTTAAGGAAGTGGTATATAAAGATCTCAAAACTAAAGCTGGCTTTTAATTTCACAGGAAAGGGAATGGTTTAAAAACATTTTGAGGGCCAGGGAGCACTGATCCTAGCCATTTCACATCATTGAATGATTTCGCTAAGAAGTTACAGTTGCTGCTGACATTTCCTAGAGGAAAAATGGAGAACATTCTGAAAGTATTAAAAATCCATCGCTTCTCCTTTGAATCTCATAGTAATGGGGAGGAAAAAAACAATGCCCCCTTCCTGATTGCTTTCCCTCCTCCCTTTTCTACCCCAGTAAACCAACGCTATCCTTCATAAAGCCTAATATTCCGCAGGCTGGGCTCATTAGCTCTCATACTTTGTGCATATCCTGGTTCTCCTTGCAATCAACATATACAGCTTCCGACTTTATGGTAGTGTTCTGACTCACAATTTAGTGGTCAGCCTTCCACATTCAGAACCCATTATAAATAATACTTTTTCATCAGTAGAATTGTAATTCCCATTACTTGTTACAGGTGCTTAAATAGCTACAGTTTAATTAACTAATGATGTCTCTCTGAGGACAGTCAAATGTCATCTTCTAAATTGTGTTTTCCCAGGCAGTTGCCAGGGTAGCTCTGGGAACAAGACAGTAAGGCTGTGGCACTCTCAGCTTTTGGTCACAGCCTGATTTCTAGCTCAGCAAGGAAGGATGGATGTCCTGTGTACCTGAGGGAGCTCTCTGGATTTATGTCTTACCTGAAACTCTGAATTTTTATCCTCATTTTATCAAACTGTCATTTTGCATAATTTGTACATTTCATTTTGATTTAAGATTTAATATTACCTTTTGTATTTGAGGTATTATTAATTAGTACTAGAATTCAGAGGATGCACTTATGAAAGATTTTTCCTGAATTGAGATGTTGGGTGTCACCAACCTATCTGAAAACATATTCAGTGTTATTTGAAAGGTGACAAATTTCACTAAAAGATCCCAAAATACTACAGAAAGGTCTTGTGGAGGTGGAAAAATAAATTTCCTCCCACCTTTCTAAGTTCTCAGGGCTGGATAATCAAATGACTCTGAGACAGATTAACAGGATAAAATGACCAAATTTATTATGTATGTACATAAGGGGGTTCCACAAGAATATGCAACCCAAGAACATACTGGGGAATTACTGTGTTTCCCCGAAAAGAAGACCTAGCGGGGCCATCAGCTCTAATGCATCTTTTGGAGCAAAAATTAGTATAAGACCCGGTATTATATTATATTATATTATATTATATTATATTACATTATACCCGGTATCATATTTTTATTTATGTTTATATTTATATTTATTTATATTTATATTTATATTATACCTGGTCTTATATTATATTAAACTAAGACTGGGTCTTATGTTAGTTTTTGCTCTAAAGGATGTATTCGATCTGATGGTCTGGCTAGGTCTTCTTTTCGGGGAAACACGGTAAGGCTTACATACCTTCTTGAGCCAAGGAGAAGTGGGTGGACATAGTTTGGGCAATTCACATGGAGGTAGAAAAGCAAATGTTTGGTAAATAAATGTTTGCTGGGCCATCTTTAACAAGAAAACACAAAGAGAATATTTATCAAATGAGTCTTACTATGTTCTTCCTTCTCTATCACACGACTTCATATGAAACTATAGTTGTCTGTGATGATAGCTCCCTTCCTGGAGCAGGCCACCTGTATAAATTAGTCAGTTAGGGAGAAGGTCAAACATTGTTAGTTTTTGTTTCTTAAAAATAGCCAGATTAAAATAATCAATATCCCAAAAGGCATGTTTGGGAGTGGCAGACTCTGCTTCCCTCAATTTCCAAAGATAAACATTAAATGTCACCGTTTTACAGTTTTGATAAGAGCTTGCATTGTGATAATGGAGGAGAGGTGCTGTATTTTAAGGGAATGGGAGAAGCCTGATGCAATGTATACGCCTACATGAACCATTTCTCTTTGCGCTAGCCGTGAGACGCATAACCCAAACCTACACTACCAGCCAAGCTAATAATCCTCCCTACACTCCTGCTTGCCAGACTGGTTTTACCTTGAGTATGTGACTCTGGAAACTCCAGGGGGACATGATGACAGGGAAGAGAGATACAAATGAGCATACATGAACACACATATTTACATCCTCGCATGGAGTGCCTTAGTTAATGGTTACCCGTACGTGTATGATTTTTGCATAACATCATGCACAAGTGGCTTACTTAAATGGCTCTGCCTCCTTGGTAGGAGTAAGGATCACTGCTGCATACAAGTTCCTGTATTTATTTATGTTGCTTTTATTTGGTTACTACCAGATACAACTGGGAACTCTTAGACCCAAGACCCGTGGTTCTGGGATAGGGATCCATTTTCTATTCAACAGTACTTTTGTCTCAGCTTTCTAGGCTGTTGAATGTGATATTTTTGAAATGTACTCCTTCTTTTGTATCTTCCCTTGTGCTTTTAAGGTGTAAACTCCCGATCTTGAGGCTACACTTTATCACTGGCTACTTGGCCCTATTTGGCAAACTTCACATGTCTCTAGGCTTTCAAGTATCCAAACTGTCCAAAATTCAGAAATAGTGAAAATTAAGAGCAGGTCAGTAAAATAGTATTTAGTAAGAGTTTACTGTGCATAAAGGAAGAGTTCACATCATGGGAGTCTTCAAATCCAAAACTGATATGACATCTCAGCATGGCTCATAAGTGAAAAGGAGGAAAGTTTTTTCTACCTTTACAATGATTGGTTATTACAGTGGGGGGTTTAAGATGGTAGAGGACAGATTAAAAGTAATTATCTTATACCAGTTTAGAAAGATGACAAGTTTCTTTTATGATTATGAGAGGAATTTACAAGAAATAACCTAAGTTAAGCTTCACTTATGTTCATGAAATAAGATAGATTTAGTTTTGCTTATGTGGCTTGCATCGTTCACCTGCTTGGGGTATTTTTCAAGCCTGTTCTCCCTTTTATTTTATTTAATACCACCTCGCTGCATTGGCTGATTATATTTCTGGTCATTTAAGTTTCACGTCTATTAGGTCTCCCTAATCTCAGAAACCTCTTGAGCCACATAGATTGCACTTGACCATTTTATTCATGTGGACTCGTGGCAGGGCTGGCATGCACTGACTGCCATGCCACATGTTTTTTAGAGATTCTACTGTTTCTTCATGTACACCAGTAAAATTTTCCATGTGTGTCTGCTTCCTCAATGAAGCTCTCAAAAGGGGCGGTGTATCTACCCTCTTGGAAGAGCTTGGGCTGCAGCAAAAGTGTCATTTCTAAGACTATCTTCCCAGGAGAAACCAGAACCCACTTGTCACCGGACATGACTCTCTTTCCCCTCTCACACTTTTATTACCTGTTTACTAAATCCCATACATGTTAATCTTGGAACCAGATTCACTTGAACTTGATAGAGAGTGAACACACATGCAGACACACAAAACCTCTAACCAAACAGAAGAAATTCGTACATCACAATGGGAGTTGGTTTACGACATCATCAATATTAGATAGACTCTTTGGGCTAGAAACAGTTTTACCCAGGATCCCTTTACTTCCAGGTAGTGAAGATGATATAGAACTACTTTTTAATGTTGGATTAAATACTATAGTGGAATAATTTAAGCCAAAT
This sequence comes from Rhinolophus ferrumequinum, assembly GCF_004115265.2. NCBI lineage: Eukaryota > Metazoa > Chordata > Mammalia > Chiroptera > Rhinolophidae > Rhinolophus > Rhinolophus ferrumequinum. Next base: position 16,221,061 of record NC_046300.1, read on the forward strand.
AAAAAAAAAACCCACAAACATCTAGGCTTGTTGATTTCTAATCTCCCTTACTTATTAGGTTTTAAAAGTACAGCTACTTTTATATGAAATTTAATTTTTCACACGTTTTTGTTTTCACCTCACGTGATCTCTTTCCTTTAATGAATCATAGAACTTTACTCAATGCTATAAATGAATTTCAATACCAGAAGCATCTCAAAAATAATAATAAAAAAACCCGACGCAAATTTAAGGAGTAGATATAATTTATCCCTTATGTATTTGAAGTAAAAATTAGGCTCATTTGAGAACTACCCTATAAATATAAAAAATTATGCTGAGGATATTTTTGAGCCAATGCAGGTAATGGAAGAGCTACAGCTGATGAGTCCCTCTGTTTGCTTTTTTATTACCAATATTATTAATTGAAAATTGAAATGAACAGAATTCCAGAAATCTATATTAGCAGCATCATTTCCTCAACTTATGTAAATACTTTAGACATATATATCAACTTTTTAAAACTCTAAAACATAGGTAGTAGTATAATTTAAAGAGAGTCTCTAGGCTGGACTGATGATCCAATTATGTGTACTCTATACAATCCATTTAAAACAAAAGAACTGGGCGTCTAATTTGAAAATACTGGCATAAAATCAGCATTGGCCCATTTCCATTGGAGAAATGCTCTCACAATATCAAGAGGGATCAGAAATAAAAATGTAAATGCGTATTCGGTGACATGTAGAGAAAGCTGAAAATATGAAACATAGGAAAAGAGGAAGGATTGCCCAAAGTAGTTGAAACTGAATAGAGGAATAGAAGGAAGAACTTTTGAACATATATCAGTAGTTGCGGAATTCAGAAAGAGCCAGAAAATTACACTTCTAAAGGTGAGGTGCGCACTGGCACGCCCAAGAGAAATCTCTCCTTTTCAAGAGTAGAAATGAGGTGCATAGAATTCAGGGAAGATGTTTCCTAGACCTAGTTTCATTTTTTAAATCAGAGCGGGCTGAATCAGGTCTTCCACCGTTAAGCTAAATTTGAAAAAGCAGTCTGTCTATGTATCAGGAAAAAGAAAGAACCTTAGCCTAGAAAACAACATTGTCATTACCATCTCCCTTGGCTGGGAAACATGAAAGACTGAAATAACTCACATGTATAAATATGTGTAAAAAATAAAATAAAATGTCTCCTAGTAGGTTCGAATACTGCCTCAGTAATTTCCTACAGTTTTCCCAGAAAATTAAACTTGTTTTAGGTATCACTTTCTAAAAATAAGAGAGGTAAAAGGATCTAGTGTAGGAAACCCTTCCATCCCCTAAAAATTACTACCGTGAAAAAAAAAATGAAATCAACAAAAAAGAACAAGTGAGAAAGTTGGGAGTCTTGGACTTTTTTTAGTAACTGTATCTAGGCTGCCTTAGTTTTTTCTCTGCTGTAAGACCATTGGATACCAAAAGACTCAAGGACTTTCTTATTCAGGATTTTATCTTTAAAGTGTTTTGGCATAGTCCTTCAATTCAGGAAATTATCCCACTTGGCAACTTTGGGGGCACTAAAAAATTCTGTACATCTTTCTCATATTTTCCAAAATATTGCAAACTTTGGTGTGAATACCTGAAACTCAAGAGGTTGTCCCATGCAGTTGTAGATGATTTATTTTTCAGCAACACAAATATGATGAGGTCCAGTGAAGTTCCCGATCTATTACTATAAAGTTTATGTCAGCATTTATAATTTATACGAGGTCTGACAATTAAGTTCGCGAACCTATCCTAGAAAAAAGGCTACATACCTCATTGCTGAATATCACTATGGTCATATTGGAAGTACTACCCTTGGGAAGCTGTGCACTGACGCCAGTGCCTAGTCCACCCTTCAAAGCAATTTGGGAACTCTTTGTCTGGAATGGCCATCAGAGCTGTCGTTGTATTACTCTTGATGTCCTGAATGTCATCAAAATGTCTTCCTTTCAATATTTCCTTTATTTTGGGGTAAAGAAAGAAGTCATTGGGGGCCATATCAGATGAGTAGGGAGGCTGTTCCAATACAGTTATTTGTTCACTGGCTAAAAACTCCCTCACATACCGTGCCGTGTGAGCTGGTGCATTGTCCTGATGTAAGAGCCATGAATTGTTGGCAAAAAGTTCAGGTCATCTAACTTTTCCACATGGGTTTTTCAGCACTTCCAAATAGTAAACTTGGTTAACTGTTTGTCCAGTTGGTACAAATTCATAATGAATAATCTCTCTGATATCAAAAAAGGTTAGTAACATTGTTGCAACAAGTTCACAAACGTAATTGTCAGATCTTGTATACATCTGTATGTATAGATATATAAATCCAGAGATAGAGTTAGAGATAGATAGAGGAGATCTGAAGCCTGGGTACCTCTAAAGATATGCAAGACACTATTTAAGGGCAAACCCAAGTCCCAATAGATATCTTTTCTAGTGATGCCTGGGTATAGAATTCTTTGGTTACTTAGGTTAAAAGGATATCATTTCTGCCACTTCTGTAAGTAGCAAAGATTCCTAGTGATATATCAGGGCATATTTGCCATATTTAGAATCATTGAAAAAGTGTTTATTCTTCTGAATGTAGGCCCCCAATTCCTGAGATTTATTCCCCCCAGAAAAGAATCCAAAAGGAAACATGTTCTTTAAAGAGAATTTTTTTTTTTTTGTTATCATGATTTAATAATAAAAGTGGAGGGGAAAAACATCTAGTTGTCTGGTGGTAACGCAAGAGTCCACCATGTAGAGTATCTATATATGGAGATAGAGCCTGAATAGGGAGGACTGGCCAGAGGAAACAGCAATGGGACCTGGACACCACTGGAGCAGCTGGATTTCTGGGAGTAGGATACTACAAAAAAGAGAAACAGCAAAAGAGTCATGAAAATCTGTGTAAGTTGCTCAAGGTCAGGGCGAGACTGTGGAAGGCTAAGCAGAGCACAACTGCTGGGAAGCTGAAAGCTGACCAGGGATTTCAGAGATCACACGAGGCTGGGGATACTCACCTAGATGGAATACTCATTATGGATTTCCTTCTAAACTGTTTATTTTTATGAAATTCTGACAATGCTACAAATTAGAAGGATTTAATGTGTAAATCCAAATTATAATTTCCACAAGGTTAATTTTAAGACCTTAGACACATGATTGAGTTAACAAATAAATAATCTTTGGGTGTCTGGACAATTATCTAAGTAAAAAAGACAGAAAGAATATTCTTATAATTCATAGCTATTTAAGAGATAAATGTATTTTGTACATTTATCTCTTAAACAGCTATGAATTATAAGAATATGCAATTTTTAAAATGGTATTATTAAAGGATTAGTGTTGCTACCTCAAAGTTGTTAAAAATTATTTAAAAAAATAAATGGTCATTTTATATAATAGCTGAACAGTTATTGTATTTCTGTCCTCTAGTTTTCCCTTTTGTCAGGAGAAAACAATTTGTTTAAAGATAATAATTACTATAAACTATTGACTACGGTACTTCAGTAATTTCAGAGAAATATGAATATGTATGTAAGATAATAGGCATGATTTTCTGCTTGTTTATAAAGTTACTGCAGTTTCATGAAAATTGATTTAATAGCAAATATATTATTTTCTTTAAAATACTGATAATTATGTTTTAAAACTATTAAAAACTTTAATTTCTTAGCTGTTTACATATTTATATATCTGTTTATGCCTAAAATACATATAAAGACATATTAATAAATCATTTACTGCAAATTGTTACATGGATAATGTAACAAAAGAATAAAATTAAAATATAGATCTTTTTCTTTCTGTAAAATGACTAAGCCATTTTGTGCCGAGATTTGTAAACCTTGCTCCATGACTCCCAAATATTCTTTTAATTCTCTGTGACTTTTTATATTCTTAATAATTCATTATTTCTTACTTTTAAAAATTTCAGTTCTTAATAATCATTATTGTTTATTGTGTTTGTTTTCACAATGTTAGTTATAAATTTTTCTTTCCTTCAGACATTTATGACTCAATATTGTCCACTTTGGTAACAATTCTTAATTTACCTGAATTCCGAATGATAAAGTTGTAAACATGTCTTCTATACCTAATCTATGTTTTGGTTTCTTAAAATGACCATTAAATCACATAAATATTTAGTTCTTTACTCTATACAATAAAAGACAGTATGAATAATTAGGTTTGTCTAGCATTCTCTAAATTTTAATTAATTAAAGACTATGAGAATTCTTTTATTTACCAAATTTGAAGGAAAAAAAACAACTGGTGAATCTAAAAGAGATTTGATTCTTCTTGATAAATTACATACAAGTAAAACACAGTAATACAAACATTCTTTAATGATTATATGCTTTTTGAGGTTAAAAAAGTATATTCATATTTAAGCACAGAAACTGGTAGAAGAACTTTCTACAAAAATAATTGTTTCCAAGATTCTAGATTCAGAAACCCACTTCTGTTCCAGTTTATGACAGATCTGGACAGGCACTAAGGCCATTGACTCAATTCCACGACAATCATAAAGGCCTGTGGCTTACGTTAGTCTTCCCTTAACTAATTCCAGTAGCCACGGACCATACCCTCTCAGGAAGAGCTACAGCAATAAGAGCAAATGTGTGCAAGTTCTAGGTTAGTTCCAGCATCTCCACTAAACTTTCTAACATTGGCAAAAACACCCAAAGCTTCTTGGCTAGGTACCTTCCTGCTGTAAAACTGGCATCATCATGTGTGCCGTAACACTCTTCCCGGCCACCTTTATTCCCTTACTCAATAAGGACAATCCCATAATTTTGACTTCTGCTAAGAAGTATCTATTCATATCCTACATAGACCTTCCAGAGACTTTCCTGGATAACCCTGACTTAATTTTGCATGGCCATGGTTGATATTTAAAGAGGAAAAAAAATATTGTCAGCAGGCTATATTCACATCTAAGTTCACACTTGAAATAATAAGCCTTTCCCTCAGACTAAACAGGTTGCGAGAGCAGAGTTAAGTTGCCTTTGCCTGGACCTACTAATCTACAAATATAAAAGGACAGGTATTTATACTAATAGCGGGTATAATTTTTGGTTTGTCCACAATTTTGTAATGTTTAGGGGGAAAATAGAGGTTTACTGACTTGTACAGGAACCCCTCCAAAATCAGACATCAAGTTGAAGAATATTTAGATGCTTTGCTACTGTAGTGCTTATCCATTACTGGGAGTAGCTGCTTCAGCCTCAAGGTCTTTCATGAGGGTGAGGTGAAGCCGACAGCTGGGACTGCAGTCATTTGAAAACTTCCAAATTTATGTGGTTACTGGAAGGCTTCAACTGTTTTCTGGCTGCAGGTTGGAGACCTCCTGGGCCTCTCCACTGGATGCCTGTGTGTCCTGAAGACATGTCAGCTGACTTTCCTAGAGTCAGAGATCCAAGAGACAGAAAGAAACTCAAGATGGAAGCTGCAGTCTTTGATACCCTAATATCAAAAGGGACATGCTATCACTTCTGCCATATATGCAATAAATGACCATTATACGGTATGTCCACCTTACAGATACAATATACTCAAGAGAACAGTAATAGTAAAACGTAGTAAAAACATTTAGGAAGTGATAAGTTTCCAGTACTAATCACCTTTTGTTGTACTGTAATTTAATTGCTTATGTTTATATAATTTAGTTTTTAATAATGTCTGTTTTTAACAACTGCCTCATAAAATTCCTAACAATTTAACAGTCAACTCTCACCAGACAGTGAGAGCCATCCCGGCACACCACTGGTTCAGTTTTGATAGATTCCTAATAGAGTCTTTTGTTTGCTCTTTTAAATGTCTGATCTCTTGCAACATACTGCGAGTCAACATGAGTTTCCTAAACGAGGTCAGGCTTTACTGTCAGGGAAGTATGTAGGTCTGATGTGTTATGAGTGTCAAAATAGCCAGAGGGAAATCTCTGTTTGGCAACCTCCCAGCTCGGCAACAGTGAACCGTTTACTTAATTTTTCTGAACCTGAATCCTCATCTGGAGTTTGGTGCTTTTTACACACACACACACACACACACACACACACACACACAGACACACGCAAACTGGCCTGCACTCCACACACTGCTATTGTAAGGATGAACTGAGATAACGCAGGTGGGCTCCCTTTCTAAGTATCAGGGCCTCTCACATGCATTATCTTGTGCAATCCTGACAGCAGCTGTTTAGAAAGCTTTAATAACTGCTTTATACCCAAAGTCAACAGGGTTAACTGACTTGCCCAAGGTCACAGGACTAATAAAATTGTTCCATATATACAAAGTCACAATGACAGTGTTGGCTCAAAAACAATAACCTTCCCTGAGAACAAAATCAATGGCCGGACTTTAATTATATCAGGAAAAAGTTATTGTGGGACTTAAATACCAACAAAGCCTTTTCAGCTCCCTCCCTTTATCAATAAGTTTCCTTGGGCAGATATAAACTCAGATTTAATTAAATGAAAAATCCTACACCAGCAAATCTTATACAGGCTTCTTCTCATTTAGCCACTGCAATGAATAATGTGATTTCTTCTGTGTTCCCTGAACAGGCGATGGAAGGTTGTAGGCCAAAGACTTGGGTCTCCCAATGTCACAAGCTCCTCAATTACATGACAGATATATTCCCATTGATGCCTGATAAGGGGCAGGATCTGTTGTTATCTCCAAGCTCATTGAATTTCAAATGGAAAAGAGTAGGCTGAAGTGCAGGAAGGGGTGTCTCCTAGCAAAAGATAGACCTTTCATGGTGTATCCCACAAGAGTGCCAATTAAGCAAACAGAAGAGGCCTCTCAATTAAACTATTAGGTGGTTTCTAGTTGTGAGTTGTTATCCTCACATTTGTGACAGATCTGGGAATGTGGGAGCTTAGGGGGGTACCTCTTAAATGCAATTTTTATGTATATATCAATAAGCAAAAAAAATTTTTTTTTTCCAGTCACAGCCTAGAAATGATTCTACAGTCCATGGAAATGGAGGACAAGGTACAAAGACAAACAAAACAGGCTGGAGAATCACAATCGCCAGAGAGAAAACCAACCTACAATGAGATACCTGAAGCAGCTTTTCTTGAATTTCCCACAGACAAATGTTCCTGGGACATTTAGACGGGCCACAATGGGGCAAATTAATAATGACATTTGACATCCAAATGTTCCTCATGACAGTCTGTATTCAGATGAACTGTGAGTCTGGAGTCATTCTTGTCTTCCAGAGTCATATGGTCACTTAGCAACCCTGTTTCAAGGTACTATTTTGAATGCACATAATCTTGTATTTCACACTTATATGCATATAGAGGCAGCTTATAAAGTACTTCTATAAGCATGAACTTACTTGACCTTCACAATAACCATGTGACCAAGCAAAGGATGATATCATAAACTACATTTTATAGATAAAGGAGTTGAGGCTTAGAGAATTTAAGGAAATTATTCAAAGACTTACACTTTAAATGGTGAGCTAGAGTTTAAACCCAGAGTCAGAATGCACATGCAAATGAAAAGACTGAAGCCATAGGTTCTATTCTTGTCAAAACAAACAAACAAACAAAACAACAAACAAAAACAGGTATTTTCTCTTTCAAGGCCAAAGACTGAACTTATTTAGCTTGGTATAGCTGACTAGCAATGAATTCTAGATAGATAAATACAAGTCCAGTCCTGATCAGTCAATTGAAGCTCAATATAGAAATAGGTAACAGATACAACCAAATATTTAAGGAAGAAATTATGTCATTTCTATACAATCTCTTTCAGAGGATAGTAGCAGACTTGCTAATTCATTCTGCGAGTACTGATTTACTCTAATATCAAAACCAGACAACAACATTACAAGAAAATATAAATATAGACCAATATCTCTTAACAAAGTAGATGTAAATACCCTCAAGATAATATTAGAAAATTGAGTCAAGAATATATAAAAACAATTAGACACAATAACCAAGAGGAATTTATTCCAGGTATGCAAAGATATTTCAACATTCAAAAATCAATGTAGTCTATCACATCAATAAGCTAAAGAAAATAAATCATATGATTATATCAGTACATGCAAGGAAAGCATTTGTCAAAACCCAAAACATTCATGATAAAACTCTCAGTAAACTAGGAATAGAGGAGAACGTTCTCAACTTGATAAAGACTATCTACAAAAAATCTACAGCTAACATCATACTTAATGGTGAGAAATTCAAAGTTTTCCCACTAATATCAAATAAAAGATAAGGATGTCCCGTTTCCGCTCCTTTTTAACATCATAGTAGAGTTCTTGCTAATGCAAGAAGGCAAGAAAAGGAAATAAAATATATACAATTTGGGAAGAAAGATGTAAAACTGTCTTGGTTCACGGATGACATGATTATGTAGAAAATCCAAAAAAATTGACATAAAAGCTCCTGGAACTAGTAAGTGATTATAACAAGGTTGTAGGATACAAGATTAGTATACAAAAGTTAACCAGTTTTCTATCTACTAGCAATGAACAAGTGGAATTTGAAATAAAGAAAAAAAATACTATTTACATTAGCACCCCCTAACATAAAATATTTTGGTATAAATCTAACAAAATATGTGTCAGATCTATATGAGGAAAACTACCAAACAATGATAAAAGAAAAAAAGAACTAAATAAATGGAGGAATTCCAGGTTCATGGAATGGACAACTTAATATTGCCAAGATGTCAGTTCTTCCCAAATAGATCTACGGATTCAATGAATCCCAATAAAAATCCCAGAGAGTTATTTTGCAGATATCAGAAAACTGATTCTGAAGTTTATATGGAGAGGCAAAAGACCCAGAATAACCAACACAGCATTGAAAGAGAACAAAGTTGGAGGATTGACACTCTATGACTTACTATAAAGCTACAAGTACAGTAATCAAGACAGTGCAGTATGGTGAATGAACAGATAAATAAATCATGGGAATAGAATAGAAAGCTCAGAAATAGACTTACATAGTCAATGAATCTTTGACAAAGAAGGAAAGGCAATACCATGGAGCAAAGATAGTCTTTTCAACAAATGATGCTAGAACAACTGCACACCCACAGACCAAAAAATGAATGTAGACACAGACTTTACATCCTTCATAAAAATTAACTTAAAATAGATCACAAACCTAAGTGCAAAACATAAAACTGTAAAACTCCTAGAGGGTAACATAAGATGATCTTGGGTATGGCAATGACTTTTTAGATACAACAATAAACCACAATTCATGAAAGAAATAATTGATAAGATAGACTTTAATTTAAAATATTACCATCTGTGAAAGATAATTTCAAGAGAATGAGATGACAAGCCACAGACTGTGAGAAACTATTCGCAAAAGACACATCTGATAAAGGACTATTATTCAAATTACACAAAGAATCCTTAAAATTCAATGATAAGAAAACAAGCAATCTGATTTAAAAATGGGTCAAAGACCTTAACAGGCATGTCACTGAAGAAGATATACCCATGACAAATAAGCATATGAATAGATGTTCCACATCATAGAACATCAGAGAAATGCAAATTAAAACAACGAGATACGACCACATATCTACTAGAATGGCCAAAATCCAAAACACTGAGAATATCAAAAGCTGGGGAGGATGTAGAACAACAGGAACTCTCATTCATTGCTGGTGGGAATGCAAAACAGTACAGCCACTCTTGAAACACTTTGGGAGTTTCTTACAAACCAAACATACTCTTACCATATGATCCAGCAATCATGTTCCTTGGCATTTACTCAAAACAGTTGAAAACTTATGTTCACATAAAAACCTGCACACGAATGATGCTTTATTCATAATCGCCAAAACTTGGAAGCAATCCCGATGTCCTTTCGTAGGTGAATGGGTAAATTGTGACACATCCAAACAATGGAATATTTATTCAGTGCTGAAAAGAAATAAGCTACCAAGCCACTGAAAGACACGGAAGAGCTTTAAATTCATCTCGCTAACTGAAAGAAACCAAATGTGAAAAGGCTGCCTAGTTGATGGTTTCGATTATATGACATTCTGGAAAAGACAAAACTATGGAGACACTAAAAATATCAGGGCTAGGGTAGGAAAGGAAGGATGAATAGGTACAGCACAGAGAATTTTTAGGGCAGTGGAACTACTCTGTATGATATCGTAACGGTGGATACATGTCACTATACATTTGTCTAAACCCATGGAATGTACAACATCCTGAGAGAATCCTAAAGTAAACGAAGGACTCTGGGTAATTACAATGTGTAAACGTAGATCCATCCATTGTAACAAATGTACCACTCTGGTCAGGGTTGTTGATAATGGGGGGCTCTGCCTGTGTGGGGGCAGTAAGTATATGGGAAATCACTGTACCTTCCCCTTAATTTTGCTGTGATCCTAAAAATGCTCTTAAAATAAAGTCTTCATTTAAAAATAGATAACAAATAAATCCATATAACACGGCCAACCAAATAAGCACACTATTCTGTAAAATGTTAGCTGCCCAGAAGAGAGTTTGGTGTTTGTTACTTAGAGAACTCCCGATCCTGGAGGCTACCACATACATATCGATCAGAGTCTATCTGCTTCCTGAAAAGGGCACTTATCCGCCTGGGAAAAACCTGGACCAAGTGACGTTAAAATATGTTCCAATGCTTAGACTCCAAGAACCAAAAAATGTCTACTTAGTAGGGAAATATGGCAGGAACATTAGAGAAAGGACAATACAACACGTTCGAAGTGTGACCACATATATTATGCAAGTTCCCACAATCCACTGCTAACATACTTAAATGAATAAAACAGTCATGAATAAAAAAGCAAATGAGTGGGGGAAATATGAAATTGAATATGGCCATTATTTAAATGCTGAAAGTAAGGTAGACATAACATTGACTATTAGGCTAGAGTTTGGCTCCTTTGAAAGACAGTAGTGTCCTAAAAAATAATAAAGCATTAAATGATTTCTGTGTATAACATATGCCCAGCTTTTCCACGTGCTGGCAACACCTCTGTTTCGTTGTTTGGTATCCTCTCAAAGAACCCAGCAAATGTATCTATCAATAAGGGCTTGTTGAACAAATTTTCCCCAAATATCTGAAGTCAACATTAAATAAACCACGGCTGTTTTGCCAAGGATTAAGTAGTATTTTTTTTTTTTTTCCACTTGGTCTTTGTATTTGATCTGTAGTTTAACTGGAATCCCCACTCAAATTAAGACCTGCTTTTCTGGATCTTGGTACATTGTTTGATGGGGGCAGAGTGATAGAGAATGCAAAATGGCCCGCTGGGCTGATTGATCTGTCAGATGATGATGCAGCAAACACATATTCCTCTACTGGAGCATCACTGATACTTGAAGAACCCACTCAGATTTTTCAGGAAATTAGAAAATCTTGAGCATTGGAATTTGATCTCTAGTAGCTGTATCTGATCTCTATTAGCTGTACCACAAAAATTAGGACAGGGACTTGCATTATGATACTCATTAGTTTTACATTCATTTAACATTCATATTCTAACGGCCAACAACGTGTCAAATATGGGTGTTACGATAGTCTGTTCTACTAGAAAATGAGTGAAGTATGTTCACTTTTAACTTAAACACAAGACAAAAACATAAACTAAAATAAAAAACACGCTTAGAGAGAACCAGATCAGATGCAATACTCTGTGAATTCAGAGAAAAGGATTCCTTCCAGTTGAAGAGGGCCAGGTTAATTGTGTAGAGTAAGTGACGTTTCAGTTGAGCCTTAAAAATAGGTAGACCGCAGATAGGCAGAGGTTGAGTAGAAAGAAGGGCTTTTGGGGAGGAAGGCAATGCAGGCACCAAGGGCGCCACATACACAGAAGCAGCACTGAATCTTCCAGCATTCAGGACAAAGTGCTCTTTGTCCTGTCCTCTTGAAGAGTTATAATCTTTACGTGCAACACAGAGCACTCTTAGCTGGAACCATTTTAGCTATCATATCACTGAACAATTGCAATCTATTTTCTGGGCATATTGCTAGTTTCATTAAATCCAGTGTCAGGCCCGTGTCAAAAGTTTGGTTTTAAAATTTTAAAAGATTCTCTGCCCTGAGCATTTCTAACAAGACATTCAGCCCACTGCACACAATGAGCGTAAAAGACACAGAGGTTTCCATGGTCACTGCAAAGAAAGAAGACCTGAGTCAAGTTCCCTTGATTCGCACAGCTTGGCCCAATGACATCAAAGGAACTTGAAGCACCCTTGAAGCCCTTTTCCTACAATTTGCTACTCACAGGCACTCACCTTTTAGGGCTTCACCATCCTTCTCAATTGTTAGCGCTGACAAAAGAAGACAAATACTGTCTTCCAAAATGTTCATGGACAGGTTTTGTATCAGCCAGGTGGAGAAGAGTCACAGTTCATAAAGCTGAACGTGGGAAAGGCAGCTGCATGTTTCCCTCGTGATTATAAGCTGGGCACAAAGTGAGATTTGACGAGCAAAATCTCCACAGAGCACCCAACTATATGAAATGTACAAATAAAAACACTGCACTCAGAGAGTTCCGCTGCCTGGTCCATCAGTGTGTGGTCATTAAGACTCCCAAGACATGCCCAGCGATGGCTAGAAACATCTGGTCGTCCGTTTACTTGAATATAATCCCGGATAGCAGTTATCTCAAGAGGAGAAGGGAGAGACTGAAAATCACCACCATCATCATCATCATCATCGTCGTCGTCATCATCAGACCATTATCTGCTACCTTCCGGACAGGAAATATTTAAGGAAAGATAATGTATCAACTAGAAGTGATTTAGATTTAAGTAAGTCTGTAGTATTGTTTTTCTCTCCAAGGGTGTGAAAAGGTGCTCTCTGTTTGGGGTCTTTCATGCTCATGTTATCTTTGGTGAGTTTGAAACATGGACAAAGATGGATATTTTCATTATGATTTTGGCTTTATTGATCTCCCTCTATGCGCTTTGGGGATTACCATCCCTGCTTCGGCTTAACAGCAGGAACTCCCATTTCTCTCTCTCCTCCTGTTGCTGACCACCACGCACACCCGTTCTCTCTCCAAGTCAGACAAGGCTCATGATTGGCTTGGCAGGATTGTTATCAGTTGCAAAGCCAGCAAACCTATGCACCAGGAATGGTGGATATGTAAGGTACCTTTTCAGGAACCAAGGAAAGGTGATTTAGCGTACACAGAGAGATTTTAAGTGATTTCGGGCTTATGCAGCCCTACTACATTGTAATTATTCTCAGATATATCTAACGACAATCTTAAAAAATCTAGGAAGCAGTATGTGTCATATCAAAATCAGTTTTGATTGGACAAGAATGCTATTCTAGCTAATTGTTGTTCAGAATAAAATATAACCCTTATCTGGTCCTTTTTCTTAATAGATCATGTCTTAGCACCTTTATCATTTATGACACGGTGACATGTCACAAACATCTACATAGTACATTAAATATCCTAATACTCAAATTTTTTCTCCAATTTTCTTTGGCCGAATTCTGGATAGCTGAAAGAGATGGGTAAACTATAATTTAAAAAGAATTATAGGACACAACAGTAGTTATAATTTAGAGCTGTCAAATCAGTACATCTCATTTTCTCTCTCCACAACAGACTACCAGTCTTCTAAGGGAGATGTCAGTATTCATTTTTACAGACAGGGAATCCAAAGCTCAGAGAAGTTTAAGTAAGAAGGTCACACAGGGTAGGATGAGGACTTAAAGCCAGATCAATCAGACCCCACGGTCCCTCCTCTTTATGCTACACTATACTGCTTCTTATGAGTGCATATTTTTCCCATGCACAGATTATGCATCTCCATCCACCAATTCAATTAAACACCACATGTTGAAACAGCACACCTTTGTGAATGCAAATGTGGAAACATCTCGGTCCCTGCTCTTGTGGACAGTGGAACTTGGCAGAACCAATTACACCCAAGACACGTGAGAGTGTCTGAAGAGGAGATGAGACAAAGTATTACCTGAGCTTCAGGAGGAGATTAGTCACATCTGGTTTCAGAATCCAGAGTGCCTTCTGGAGAAGGCTGTGAAATTATATTCTGGCCTATCATCCTGCAGGTTGTTAAAGAGGAAGTGGATTTTGACTATTATCCTGTAGTTTCTAGTTTTAAATAAAGACCAAGATGAGGACGTTATTTTTTAATGTTGAAATTTCTTTGGTTATTGTCAGATCGTCATGCCAAGATAGTCTGAGTGTAATGCTGAAAAGTGCACTGTGGAGTCAGAGCCTAACTCCTTCTTGCCCAACTTAATTGCATCTTCCTCATAGTGGTCACCTGACCTCAATCGGGTGCCCGTGTGTTCCCCTCTCGGAGGGCTGAGCTCTTCCTTTAGAACATCACAACTTCTAACAGTGTAATTACTCAGGATTTAATGCTCATTTGGTGTACATCTCCTTTTGTGGATTGAACATTTCATAAAGATAAGGACTCAGCTTGTCTGTTCATCCCTGCATCTCCTTTGCCAGATTCAGTGCCTGGCACATAGTAGGCTTCCAGGATGTAACTGTGGAACAAATAGAAAATTTAATTGGAGTCCTGATTTGACCTCTGAAGAGCTGAAGTGGCCTTGGATTATTTTATTAACTGGATGAGTCTCAGTTTTCCTATGAGTCAAAAGAAGGAAAAATTATTCACGACGCATTGGGTTGTGAGGATCTAATAGAAAACATAATAATGAAAGCACCTTGTCAATGTTCAATAAGCCAATATTTATTATTGAACATCTTCACTGCCTGTGTAATTTGGAATGAACATAGATCCAGGAGCATATGCAAAAACCAAAGTTAATGCAGCGTGTAAAAAGTGCTGCAGACCCTTATGAGAAGGTCTGTGCTAGAAACACTACGCTACTAAGCTGTCAATGAAAACCTTTAATAATTCTGGATTTATGTGCCATGATGGCTTCCCCAAAAATTATCTTCTGGGACCATGACTAGCCTTGTCTCAGGGTTTGATTATTGCTTTTGCCCAAGCTGAGAACAATCTGTTCTGCTACTTTTGAGTTATGCAAGGGTGAAATACAGAACGAGCTTGCAAGCTACATGAAAGAAATTCAAAATGTGCTTTGCACACGGATAAAACTGAGAAACTCCTGAACTTTCAAAGTCAAAACTTCTACAAGGAAGAGAATCAGGAGTACAATTCGGAAGACCTAGTGGAAACATATTGTAGTGCTTTGAAATACAATGTGTGATAAATCCTCCAGGTTGACCTCTCAAGGTGAAGCTAGCTAGCCCCCACCTCCACATCACAAAATACGGAAATAAGGACAACCTTAAATAGTCCTTCCCCCAAAAAAGATCTGCTCCTCCAGAGGAATATATGTATTATATATATATTCTTCCCTATGAAGGACAATGTAACTAAATTATTACCGCATCTCTCTTTTTGCTCAAAGCAAAGTGAACAGCCTAGTTTTTGCAATTTGCAAAAAAAAAAAAAAAAACCCTGACACTGCTCATCTACCTAAACCTGTCTTATATTTTTAGGTTGTTTAGATCACCATATTTGTCAGCATATATTATATTTTTAGTTATATCATCTTTGTTTCAATTTTATTCCATTGTGAGCATTTTTGAAATACTTCATGGATTTTGGAGTGCTTTAAGGACATATAAAAAATAATTTCAACCACAGAATGTTAAGCAAGTCAAACCCAGGTAAAATCTGAATTAAATTGGTAATCTGTTACAAATGACCAGCCCTCAGGAAGGATCATGAAATATGACTGAATGGTGACAATGCCTGGGTCAGTTAAAATGCCCCTGGAAAAAGCCCAGGAGGGTGAAATCTATCAACATATCCGAAATTGTAACTAAAAAGGCAATGACAATGATTTAACCAAATATATAATAAATAGATAAAATGGACGCAGTCGTAAACTATTCTAATAATTGATCCTAAGTAGTTCCTTATGAATGATAGCAGTGATATTAATATATCACAAAGCCTTCACAGTAGGAAAAACAACTACCTCTATCCAGTTTAAAATAATAGATTTTCCCTCACTTAATAAAGTTAGATGTTTATACCTCCAAATTTATTTATATATTTAAATTGTAAAGACAATTAATAATCCTGTTCTTCTCAAATACGGAATTTACTGAGTGCATGATTAATTTCCTGAGAGAGCAACACAGTGTTATCTGTGATTAGATACTGGAGATAAATTAATCTCAGTGACTTTTACTAAATTGCACTGTCTATAGATTTGTTTCACATCAAACCTTGTGCCTCAAAGTAGACCAAATATCAGACAGGAATGATTTGAGTGAAAATCTTCCTCCTTGGCAACATTTAGCATGTTTATTTGCTTTTATTAACTTGTGTTCTGAACATCTAGCATTATATGGATCACAGTTGTAATACACGTTTCTCATATTTTGTTTTTCCGTGTTGATTATAATTTGTTGACTATTCCCATCCAGCATCTCTCTTTGATTAGCCATGCATTATTTCGTTTTTATTGGTATTTCCAATTGTTCTTTCTTTTAGGATTGTCTGATCCTCACTCTGATTACAGTTTCTTTGAGAATTGACGTCTGTTTTAGCTCTCTTAATTCTGTTAGACATTCTTCCAGAGTTTCTCAGAATCCTCACACATTTCTATAACTCCTAAAACTTTTAAATATTTAATGAAGAAATGCTCAGCCAGCAATTCATATAATGTCATTTCACATTTTAGTCTTGATTAATTTAAAAACAGTTGACGTGTTGAAAAAATTGAGTAAATGCGAATAACACTCAAATGCATGCAATTCTTAGAGTTGCTTCCTACCTGTCGCCTGTCAGTATTAGTACATGATCCTGGAAGCCTGCATGTTTATTGGGCTGAAATGCCATATGAAAACAATGTGCTGCTGAATCTAGGGATAAACTAGTACAATAGGGGAGAGAGAGACTGAGAGACAGGGAGACCAGCATAAAGAGAAAAGAGCCTCCAAGTGTAGGACTAGTTGCATTATCTCCTTTATGCTCATAATGTACCTGAAGACTAGGTATTGCTTTTCATGTATAGTAAAGTAGGCTAAAAAAGTAATCAAGTTGTTCAACTTGTATAAAGTCACCCAACTCCTAAGTAAATGCTGGCCTGTCTCACTCCCAAACTTACTTATACAGTGCATTTTATTTTATAAGTTCATGTGCTTTTGACCACAAATCATGAAGGCAATCTGAATGGTACTCAAAGAAAGAGTAGCAAAGGGAAGGAAGTAGTCAGCTGACCATGGACGACTGTCCAAGGAAGATCTACTGGGCAATGCAGTGAATATTCTACAGCCTGGAAAGAGCAGGACAAGAACATTTCAGCTGGCTTTGAATTGATGCGTTATGCCTAAAACCTCCCTTCTTACTGCTTGTGCCCTGATATCATGCGTATCAGATGCCTTCTGGTCTAATATGACTTCTGATTACCCTAGAGAGGCGTATAATTTGGTGGACATGAAAAACTGGGTCATTTCAAAGCCATGGAAATTGAATTAGCTTCTTGCTTTGTTTATGATCCATTTGGGAGTTCAGTTCAGATAGTCACTTCCTCTGAGTCAGCTCTAGAAACAAGATTTCCTGACCAGTAAAGCTGAGTTCCAGACCCAGGCCTGCAGTGACCCAAATAAGGAACTGCTCTTGAAATTACCTTAGCATTTAAAGCTTGTCCCTAGATAACACCTCTCTCACTCTCTCTTTTGCTTGTTCTTTCTCAACAGGAACTAAAGTCCAAACATGGCAGAAAGGACTTTGAATCGTCATGTCTTTTGTTTGAGGCTTTGTGCCTCAACTTTTATAAGCATCTTTATCACACTGGAAGCTCCAATTAATGATCTGTGGAGAGCGCTGACATTTTAGGGGAACTTCTCTCTGAATATTTTAATCTGCAGCTTGTGTTACAGTCTGTCAATCAATGAAATCTATCTACTGAGCCAATTCCAGGCCCTCAGCAATGTTCTCACTATAGACCCCCATATATTATTGTGTTTTGTTTTCTTAGTGTATCTTCCTTTGAATTTTAAAGCTGATGACTCCTCCTTAACATTCTCTCATCTTGATAGCATCCTCTCCAGATTCTCCCTCTAACTCAATCTCTGATTCTACTCTTTTGATTCTTGTGACATCCTCTTCGGCTATCTGGCCTTTAAATTTTGCAGTCCCCCAGCGTCCTGACCCCTTATTCTCTTCATTATGAAATCTCCAAGAGAAGTCTAATGCTTTTATAAATTTAGTTACGAGAGATAAGCCAATGACTCCTAAATTTTTACCCCTCAGACAGCCCTATCTCCTCCAGCCCCATATTTAGGGTCATTTCAAGCTGTGCACTAGAAAAAAAACAACACAAAAATGTCAATATCTCAGGCTCAGTATATCCCAAACTGAATTCATTATTTCCATTCTAATCCTGATTTAAAAGAACTATTCCATGTAAATTAGCATTTTGGCTATAAACTTTGTCTTAAAAATTTGGCCTCAGTCCTGCCTCAGTGTTCTCCCTGATACTCAACAAATATCTATAAAATCCTGATTTCTTTACCATCTAGCCATATCTGGAATCCTTCCTCTGTTTTCCATTCCAACATTCAGTGCTGTTCAGTACACCTTATCTTTTACCTACAGTACTGTGATAGTCTGAAAATGATCTCTCTACTCCATTCATGTTCCTTTCAAATCCCTCATTCACATAGTTACAAGACCAATGATTCCAAAATACAAATCTATTCATTACAATCCTCTGAATAAAACACTTCAGTGTGTCCTCATTATATATATATATATATATATTACATATATAATATATATATGTAATATATATATATAATATATATATATATGGCAGGGTTATTCCTTAGGACTTCATAGGATATAAATAATAAAATTATTATTATCATTATTATTGTATTCAATCATTTTTAAGGCAAAAGACAAAATTACTGTATAGATTCAGGAGACTTTCTGAAAACAAACAGCGAGATTCTGGAAAGGCAATTGTATGACAGACTCAGACCCAAGCAGAAATCACATTTCTCTCAGCATCTCACTGCTACTTCTCTATGTGCCGTGTTATTTAGTCCCCTTGCAGTGCTCTCCAACATCGCCTCTCCTGTAGCTGTAGGGCAATGGCATTACACATGTCCATAGAATGCATTGGAAGTCACCCTTGTAGTCTAACAAAGCATCGTACACTCTATGGCCTCGGTGCGCTGTTTTATTTTTTTTCATGAAACTCATAAAACCTTAAGTTTTATATATTTACTTGTCCAGTCCCTTAGAAAATAAATTTCAGAAAAGATTACTTTGTCTCTTTTGTTCACTGTTCTGTCCCTAATGCCTAGAACGGTGCTTAGCCCTCGGTAAGTAGATAATAAAAACTGAATGGATTCATGAACGAATATACACCATTAAGCAACTAAACCCAAAGGTCTTTGAATCATAACTTAACTTGGGGTCCATGATCTTCCCTTGGCAATATCATAAACTCCCTTGCCCTATCGTCTTTTCCTCTCACTTATCTAGCAAAACCCCAATTCTACATAAACCCAAATATTCACTTTCCATATGCCTACAGATGAAAATACGAGCACTTCTAGAGAAACCCACCTAAGAGATAGACAAATTCCATTATAAATTTATGATAACCAATCCCAAGTGTGTATGCAACACTGCCCAGCTGTCCTAATTGATTTCTTAGCTTAATTTAGTATGTAACTCTCCATCCATGTAATACTGCACTCTTTTTTTTTTTAACTTTTATTTATTCTTAAGCGTGTTTTTCCAGGACCCATCAGCTCCAAGTCAAGTAGTTGTTTCAACCTAGATGTGGACGGTGCAGCTCACAGTGGCCCATGTGGGGGTGGAAACTGCAAACTTCTTATTAAGAGCACTGCACTCTAGCCAACTGAGCTAACTGGCCGCCCAACTGCACTCTTTTTAGTAGAAAATAGTACAATTTTCCAGGACTAAAGAACAGATATCTCTATATTCCATTTATTGTCTCCTTTCAGTTGTATTGTAGCCATGCATTTGAACCTGTCCAAGACTCTCCCATTAAAAAAAATAAATAAAAAATAAAAGAGTTAAAAACTCTCTGGCTATTATTCTTTCTCTCTACTCCTTTACCTTTTTGAAATTAGAGTTTCTTGGGTAGAACAGTTTTAGTCTCACTGCAAAGTTGAGAAGTATAGAGAGTGCGCATACACTTCCTGCTCCCACACATGCCGAGCTCCCCCCATTATTAACACGCCACACTAGAATGGCACATTTGTTACAGTCCATGAACCGACCTCACTGATGCATTATTATCAACCAAAGTCCCCGGTGATGACATTTACCTTCCACTATAGTATCAAAGAAAATAATTTCACTGCCCTAACAATCCTGTGCTTTGTCTATTCATTGCTCCCTCCCCTCTGGTCCCTGTTAATCACTGATTTTTTACTATGTCTATAATTTTGTCTTTTCTGGAAGGTCATATAGTTGGAATCATACAGTAGGTATCCTTTTTACATTGGCTTATTCACATAATAATATGCATTTACTTAGTAACACATGTATCCCATGTCTTTTAATGGCTTGATAGGTCATTTCTTTTTAACATTGAATAAATATTCCATTGTCTGGATGGCCCACACTTTATTTATCCATTCACCAACTGAAGGACATCTTGGTTGCTTTCAAGTTTTGGCAATTATGAATAAAGCTGCATTCCTGTGCCGGTTTCTGTGTGAACATAAATTTTCAACTTCTTTGGGTACATATCAGGGAGTATGATTTCTGGATCATATGGTAAGAGTATGTTTGGTTTGTAATAAACTGCAAACTGTCTCCAAAGTAACAAAGTATCATTGTTCATTTCTACCAATAATGCATGAGAGTTCCTGTTGCTCTACACCCTTACCAGCATTTGGTGGTGTCAGTGTTTTATTTATCCATCTAAGAGGTGTGCAGTGGTGGCTCTTGTTGTTTTAATTTCCAATTCCCTAATAACATATAATGTGGAGTAGCTTTTCATATGCTTATTTGCCTCTGGTATATCTTTGGTGAGGTGCCTATCAGACCTTTCGCTAAATTTTTACGTTGGGTTGTTCATTTTCTTACTGTTGAATTTTAAAAGGTATTTTTTTTTAGGGGGGGAGCAATACTTTGAATACCAATCCTTTATCAGATATGTCTTTTGTAAAGATTTTCTACCAGTCTAAGTTTTCTTGTTCTTTTGATCTTTACTGCTTTTTACACCAAAGCATCTTAATCCCTATACTTCATTCTCTGCTTCATTTACACTTTCATTGCTACTGTAACCTGGTTTCTGCTGTTACCATTCTACCAAAATCTAAGAGTTACAATAGCCTCCATGGCATTAAACCCAGTAATTATTTTATAGGTCTTCTTTTATTTGATAGTTGAACGGCACGTGGAACTATGGATCTCTTCTTCATCTTTAAATAGGGTTGTGTCTAGGCTTCTGTGGCATGATAGTCTCTTCATTTTTCTCTTTCCTCTCCAGACATCCATTCTCTGACTCATTTGCATAATTTTCTCCAGGGTTAAATGTTGGAATTTCTCAATATTGAGGGCTGTGGTCAACAAAGTGCTCACTCTGACTTTCTCTATATTCAGATGACTCCATTTTTTTTTTCATATCTCCTATGATTTATTCAAATTCCAGCCCCGTTTAGCCAAACGACCACCTCACATATTCCCTGGGATGCTTTAGAGAGTCTCAAACCCAATATGTTCATGTCCTCTTCTAGCACCACCCTCAAAGTAGTCCCAGCACCTCTTCCAGTCCCCCCAACCCCAGTGAATAGAACCACCGCCCACGTACTCAAATAAGCCAGGAACTTAGTAGTTATTCTTATCTCTTCCTTTTCCCTTACCTTATCATTTAACGCAACCCCGTGTCCCTTCAATTTTTACTCCTAATTCTCTACTCTCTCCACTTTTCTTCAGCTCCACCCACACTCCCCCTTAATAGAGTTAGCAGGATCAGAACACTGGAATAGGCCCCTATCTTCTTCCTCATGTACTCTCCCCCCTCTACATTCTTTACCACACTGAAAGCAGAAAGGTCTTTTCAAAATACATACTGATTCACTATCAACATCTACCTTCAATTCAAGCACCATATTTACATTTAGGATAAAGTCAAACATCATTTAGAGGCTGAAGTCTATGCGTGATGTTTTGCCCAGCTCTATCCCACACCACATTTCCCCGAATTGTTTTGTCTTCCAGCTACACTGCACATTCAGTTCTCCTATCCAACACCAGGACTCTAGCCACGCTGTTCCTTCTGCCTGTGGGTCCTCTACCTCTTTCTCTCCAATTAGCTTACCTCTAACAGAACTTCATACCTCACTGAATTAGTCAGGGTTCTCCAGAGAAATAGAACCCACAGAGATGATACATAGAAAGATAGATAGATAGAGGAGATTTATTATGGGAATGCGCTTACATGATTATAAAGTTTGACATGCCACATAATGCTATCTGCAAGCTGGAGAATCAGGAAAGCTGGGGATGTAATTCAGCCCAAGTCCAAAGGCCTGTAGCCAGTGGGGTCACCGTGTAAGTCCTGGAGTTCGAAGCCTAGAGAACTAAAAGCGCCAATGTTTGAGGGAAGGAGAAGATGGACGCCCCAGTTCAAGCTGAGAGACAGGGAATTTGCCCTTCTTCCACATTTTTGTTCTATTTGGGCCTTCAACTGATTGTATGATGCCTGTCCACATTGGTGAGGGAGGATCTTCTTTATTCAGTCCACTGATTCAAATGCTAACCTCTGCCAGCAACACCCTCATAGACAAACCTAGCAATATTTACCAGCTATCTGGTCATCCTTTAGCCCAGTCAAGTGGACACATAAATTTATCCATTACATTCAGCTTGAGCATTGCATTCTGAAGCAATCTTTTCTCATTACATCAAAACCTGATAATATTGTAGTTGAAAAGTTGCATTTATTTATTTGCTTGGGTGTTTGGTCAGCCTCCTTCTTACCTAGCAAATTGTATACTCTATCAGACATTCAATGCATCTGTTCTTATTTATGTTCTGTATCCTTAGAACTTAACTCTGAACTTGAATCATTGAATAAATTAATAAATCTTCCTATGGACTTGATGTTTTCAAGCCCCTCTAGGCTCTTTTATGTTCATATCTATATATATAGTAATTGAAATGGTGGTAAATTAGTGTTATTTTTGTATTTAAACAGTTGTATTTCTTGAAGTGTGTGTTAAAAGATGGTAGGCGCTAACATCATATTACGGGGTTTTGAACATTCAGCATCCCCATTTCTCTAATTGTAAAGTTCAAATCATATTGACTTAACTCCTGGGATTCCTGTGCAAAATAATGGGAGACCAAAGGCATTTTGCAATTCCGAAGTGCCACACAGAAGCTCAGTGATGGCGGGAAGCATCATCATCATTATTTAATATATAATCTTACACTATATAATCTTACACTATATAATCTTAGTGTTCTGGGACCCTTAGGAATAAAAGCCAGTATTTCCATCATATTGATGAACAAAAGAATATTCTAAATCCTACTTACCGTTGACTGAGTGATAACTTTAGTCACATAATTTAATGTTTCGAAGTAATAACATGTTAAATGTAAATCAACACAAGAAAATACGAAGTTAACAAAAGGCCCAAATTAATTGTTTTTAATGGGAATAATAACCACATATTACCCTAGGGATTTTGTGTGGAGAATATTTATCTACATAGTCATCTAACACTTTTGCAATCAAACAACATTTATATACATAGCAAGTGGTCGTGTTCTCCTAAGCAGCAAGGAGAGTGGACGAAGGTCAGAATGTAAGAGAAAAATGGCTTTTGAGGACTTGCTCTGTCAGTAACTTGATGTACGACCTTGGGAAAGGCACTTCACTTCCTGAGATGTACTTATAAGATGGAGATAACCACAAAGCCTCCTCCCTGAGTTTGCTGTGAAGAGTACAGAGCAGTACTTACTACCCTATAGCATGTTGTACGGATGTGATTCATTGCAAGGTGGCCCCTTAACTATTGCCAAGCCTATCAGGTTAATTGCGAGTCAGAGAGAGCAAGGGGAAATACAGAAACAGTCTTTCTTCTTATCTAAGGGAGGAAAGTCAAGACCACTTATGAGTTCCTTGGAATCTTGGCCACATCAGGTATCAGAAAATGTTCGCTTAAACATTGAAAATCTACCCACTCCCGATGGTTTTGTCTGTGCTGTGAGATGCATAGCACTGAAGTAACTGGAAATATATATTTTAATCTAAATTTTTCATAGTTTAGATACACAGCTGAATTGAGTTCCTAGTCTCATTTCTTACAAATACCATAGTTAATTTATGTCTCTTCTCTAGTCCTTAATTTATCAGCTCTATTATATTCCTCCTATACAACTGATGAGTATTCAGATTTAGAGAGTTTAACTGGCTTGCCAAAAGTCACTCCTTTATACACTTATTGCTAAATTCTTCTAAATTACACTAACCATTTTGTATTTGCCTTGACCTGGACTCAGGGAAAGTGTCAGTGGTATAGGGAGAGAGAAAGTCATGACCTAATTTCCAGAACAAGCGTCCTGTATGTTCTCTCACCCACAGGCCAAGCTGCTCCCTCATAATCATCCTGACTTTTCATGATGACTTATGATCCTTTCCAAAGAGGTTTCTTTGTTTTGGTGATTTAGTTTTTCTCTTTAGATATACTTATTGGTTCTCCTTATGCCAGGGTCCTTGTTTCCTTCTGACCCCCTTTCAATTATATTAAGAATATTTTTATCTCTTGTACCACCTTTGGTCAGCTGGTAGTGGCTTTCTGTTCCACATATCTGGAAAATATTGCCAAAATCAATGAACTGCGTCTGTCATGGAGTCAGAAGAAGAATGGAGTCACATCTGCCATCCCAAGGTCAAATATATAAATGGTTAACAAATATAAGAATAATATTTCTTCAAGACAAAAGGTGCTTATGGGGTTCGATGAAAAAATTACAGATTATTCATCATATATCTAAAGGAAGAACCAGGCCTAACGCTCTAATAATAAACATAATGAGAACAGTATACCGATACCATAGATATATTTTCTTACTATGCATCAGGCACTGTGCTAAGTTTATAATATATACAAATGAAAATAAATTCCTATTTTATCTCCAACAACTCTATGTCATCGGTACTAGTATTATCCTCTTCTATATGTGGACATGGAGCCACAGAGACGGAACATGCATATAATCAATAAGCGGTGAAAGACTGGATTCGTGACATTCTGACTCCAGATTCAAACTTCAGAGCTACACTACACTACCTGGTTGTTCTCTGTGGTAGATTACGAAAATGGCTACAAATATTTATCCTCCTATCAATAGATGGAGTCGTGTCTCCTTCCCCTTTCCAATCTTTGACTCGAGTTGTTCGATAAAATGCAGCCATATGTCATTTTGTGAGTGCTGTGCCTGGGCCTCAAGAGACTTTGCACCTTCCCTCTCAGCTTTGGCATATCCTGCCCTGGACTAGCCTACAGAAGGATGAGCGGGCAAGTGAAACAAACCGTCCCATCTGGGCCACCTTTGACCAGCGAGCCCACAGCCAATCTGGAGTCTGACTCCTGACAAGTGGGTGAACCCAGGTGAGATCAACCAACCTTGGCCACGTCAGCGGAACCGCTCAGTGGAGCCCAGTGCAAACTGACAATGCACAGAATTGTGAACATAACAGATGGTTACTGTTTTAAGTCATTAAGTTTTGGCATGATTTATGTGGCCTAACTGATATGTTTCAAGATGAAGTAAAAATAGGTGTTGCAAGATCCAGGAAAAAATAAAAATGAAAACAGAAGAAATGGGTCCTTCAATAGCAGGGAAGAAAGATGACTGTTGGATAAGGAGTGTAGCAAAAGCTGCAGAGCTCCCCTTTTATCTTTATGTTAGCTACCCTCCCTCTCCATTCTTTGATGTAGATGAATATGTGAAGGACCTGAAAGAAGAGACATAATCATAGTAGTCAAGACATTTAAATGTAGCAAAAAAGAAATAAAGAATTGAAGAAGGCATAAAAAATAGAAGAAAGAAGAGAGGAAAGGAAAATGATTTAAATATGAAAGGAAGCAAATATCAACTTCTCCATATTATTTTTCAGCATTGTCATGTCTTTTAGGGGTAGTAGGAGGTAAAAAAGTTACTGCCTTGGAAAGAAAAAGGAGAAAAGGAAAGTTAGAAAAAAATGTGCTGATGTGAGGTGTGCTTGGTTATGAAAGACCAAGAGTCAGATTTGAAAATGAGGGCAAAGGCTAATCACAGCTTTATGTCCTATATATAATTCCCTGGAGTGGAATTTTACCAGCGATGACAGCGCTTGGGGAAATGGAATCTTGGAACATAAAGAACAAACTTGCGTGTGTGTACAGAGCAGGTACTCTTTTAACCAAGGAATAGATAATCCCAAAGACTCCTGTAGCCTTATCTTGGCGAGTAGCCTCAGTCTAGAATCCATAGACACATGAAATACTAAATACAGATTTACTTATTTCCTGTTGTTTGTCTCTGGGATGCCTCTGTTAGCCCATCTAAAAAACTCCGGGGGTTATGGTTGTCTTTAACATGCATGTAAAAGGGAAATCTGATGGTCTCCCATGCTTTGTCTTTCATTTGGGCTATGTAGTCACGGCTGTTCTGTATTGAATTATGTATGACAATGGGGAGTATACAACAGCAATCTAAATTAGGGAAAAAAACCTCATTCCCTGCAGTGGCTGAATATAGACTCCAAAGCTAAACGAAATGGATTAAATGAAGAAAAGGAAAGGGATATTTTTTTTTTTTCCCCAAGGCTAATTTGCTTTCTCTTCATAGATCAGGCCTGACTTTTCTCTCCTACCAAAAAAGAAAGAGTCGCCCACTTCATTTTCACAGCCTTAGTCTGCATTGAATTCCTACTGGGTGGAGTTACTATGCCTTAAAGAAAGGAGACCGTGTCCTTCCCCTGTCTTGAATTTCATGCTTCAGATTTCGACAGAACACCTTCATTGGGAAAGGCAGCCATGCTCTTGTCTCTCTTTTCCACGCGGTAAATTATTGTTAGCAGTGCAGACTCAGGTCCCACTGTGATCCAAGCCAACTATCGTTGAAGACATGGCTGAGGGTCCTGGCCTCCCAATTTGGATTCAGTGTTCTTTGTTTTTTCGTGTGTGTGTGTGTGTGTGTGTGTGTGTGTGTGTGTGTGTGTGGCTTGTTTGTTTCTTTCCTTGCTTGTTTTTCCTTCTTTTTGGTGAGAGTAATAGGGAGAGTAAAGAGGAAAATGGGGAAGCGTGGGAAACCCACTTAGGCTTCTACGTCTAAGTCACTTGGTCTAACTCAGCCTTTATTTGGTGATCAGCATTGCAGTATCAGGAACCTGTATATTTTAAAAGGTGGCATTCTTCATCTCAGTGTTATATGTTACTCTTTTGAGAATCTTGAAGGAATAGCGCTGCTTGGTATGAAAGATACAAAGATTTTAGGGTCACTCTCTAAAAATGCTACTCTAAACCTATTAAGATTTAATCCTTAATATTACAACACAGGTAATCTCTACACTCTACACTGAAGGCCAGCCTAAGTAAAGGTGGATTTTGGAGAACCATGCCCTTGTTTTGTGAGCTATAGTCCAGTCTTGGATGGCCTTTAGCCAGATTGCACCTAGAATGTTCACTTGGTTTTGCATAGATCCTGTGGTCTTGGGAATTTCATCTTGGTCTGGAGGATCAAGCATGGAAGGCTCCTTCAAGACAGTTGCATTAAAGGATGGCCTGGGAAAATCATGTATAGTTGTCTCAGTCCTGCCAAGCTCCTTCTTAGGTGGGTTTGCTATCCCTTGGACTCATGGGGCCTCCATGCCTAGCAAATTTGCAGAATGGGAGTCATTCAGGATATATATGACATAAACTGACTCACTGGGAATATTATTTGATATTTACACAGCTTATAGATTAAAAAAAAACTGCTAATCCATCTTGTTCTCACTAACAGTAGCCAAAATAATGGTAAGCACCTTAGGGATTCTACGGAATTGTGAAACAAGCCCAAAACATAGCCCTGTCTCCAAAACAGATGTTGCAAGAATATTACATAGAAATTTTACATAGAAGTGTTACATAGAATATTTTATAGAAATTTTTCCAATTATATTCTTGGCCAAATAATTGATTATGGAGTCTTGAGTCCATATGGACCTCTTTATTTTATGTAATCTGAAATCCCTATTTAGGTAATCTGAAATTCAGAGCAAACTTTCTTTATTCTATTTCAGAAACTCTTAAGAATAGAAAGTAGTGTTTTGATTGAAAAGCCTCAACTCTCACTTTAGAGACAAATGTTAGCAGACTTAAATACTGTCTACCCCTGCAAATGCCCAACCTGAGGATTTGTGCAGAGCAAGGACGTAGGAAACCTGGGGCAATATCAGATGTGAGAGCAGCAGCAGCTATATCTCCCATGAGCTGTGCAGTCTTAAGCAGAAATGAGAACTATATTTAAATATTTCTGAGCCAATTAAATAGAGAAGTATTTAGGGGAAAATTTGATTTATAATGTGAAATATCCCTTGCAATTAACTTCAATCTCAGAGCTAACTTAACAGTTTCATGAGTAAATGGAAAGGATAGAATTTTACCTGTTAAGGTCTCTTTCCATGCCATCATTGGCCTCACTTACTTGTCAAATATCGTCACGGTTTATTTTGCTCATCCCCTTTCCCACAAAGTTCAGAGCTAAACTGGTACTTGTTGTAACTATCTTCAGCTTAGGTTTTCTGGTGCCCATTCTCTCCCTTTACAAGTTACCTGTTTCTTTAACTTTGGCTAATGAATTATTCAATCAGTTGTCCTCAGAATACTAATATTGACTGATGCCCACATTTTCATGTTAAGAGTTTGTTACTGAATTGATTGGTTATATCATAAAAGACCACAGTAGTACCATTTCTATAAAACTCTCTATTAGGTTGTTGGGTACACGCAGATTCCTAGAGACTGTTCAACATGTTCTTTTCCTCAAGATCCCATGTTAAATTGTAAATTACGCATAGTTCATAAGATGGTGGAGATTTTGCAGTGGCTTCTGCCTAATCAACGTGCTCTCTCTGCATAGGCCCTGGACTTTCATTCTAGATTATTAAGGTACATCCTATGGCCACCTGCTTCAGTCAGCAGAGGGGCTGAACACTTCTTCTTCCACTACCTATCTCTCCCTTCCCTATAACTATAAAATCTAACTCTTCTGGTGCAAGGTCTTCAAAATTAAGGTAGGGTTCATATCTGTCATGTCTGTTTCTAATCTTTGTTGGAGGCAGGAGTTTTAAAATCTGAGAATGAAAGAAAGCAAGAACAGGTCTTCATAGAGGTCCAAAATCATACAGGAGCATTAAAAATTCAATCAGACATTTTGCATTGTGAACGTTAACTCTCTCTACCTATAACTCCTGCATCTGGTTATGCTAGAAGAGAGTCTAGAGTCTTCCTACATTTGAAAAACATATCAAAAGCAGTCCCATTATTTCCTTAGCCTCAGTAAGGTCCAGGAAAAGTGAGGGGCATGTGAGAATTAGAGAATCCACTTCAAGTGACAAGAAAGTAGAGAGGCTCAGGTAAATGGCAAGCCTGAAAGGAATCAATGCAGGCCTGGCAAAGAGCTCGGCTTACAGTTTTGGTTCCTAAAAAATAGGGATCTGAACTTGCACACTAGTCTTAGCACCTTGCACTGTGTTTGGCACATTGCAGACACTCAGCAAAGGACTTTCAATGAATTATTTAAAATATATACATAACAGGATACATATAGGCCAAATTTCCATTCAGTACAGACAAAAATATTAAACTCCCATCTATTTTTTCTAGCTCTGTGTCCTTAATTCAGTATGTCACAGGACAGTTGAAGATGCTAAAAAAAGATATGAATCCCCTCTTCACCAAAATGCAACTATAAAATTTTCAATATCACCTCAAGGACTCATGGATCCTCCAGAGTCCCTCTGAAATATTCATAATCCATGGGGGTTGGGTGTCAATATTCTCCTCATGCTTTAAAACAATGTTACAGAATTTCTACTTTCCAGTTTTATTCAAACAAAACATAAATCTTAAAGTTCCTCATCGATATATTCCCCTATCTTATTTCACTCGTTTTCTACTGTACTAAATTGCTTTGAAATGCTTCATAAGCATGCACAGAAGTTAGAATCACATAGCTATGAAAAAAAATGATGGCACTTCTAAGTATTTTTCTCATCTTTGATCATGAAAGGAAAGCCACACAACCGCCTAAAACCACAGTAATTTGTGGGGACATTGAATGCTTCGAAATTGGTCTCACATTTTTCATACTCTTCGGATATCTTCCAGGGTTGCAATTAATGCCAAAGATCTCGATAAAGAAGCCCAGGATGATGATAAGGAGGAGCACACAGAGATGGGGTACATGAGTCTAGCTCAGCCAGCAGTCAATGGATCAGAATGCAAGAGCATATCACACGCAGGCCTAACTTTTGGAAATAGTGGTCAACAAGTGAAAAGGCAGAATGTGCTTGCTGTCAGGAGATATCCTCTGATAGCAATGCCACGGTTGTACAAGCAAATGTTAGAAGAAAATTGAATCTTCAGAGATCCAAATAGTGTTTGACCAAACGAACTTGACATGTTTGACATAATCATCAACTCCTAGGAGTGTTGTAAAACAGAATTCTTAATACAATAAGAAGGAAACACCTTATAGTTCCTCATGTTTGAATTAAGTCAGAAGTCAGGAGGGAACCTCCTGAGAATGAATGTTACAAAACCGTGAAATGGGCTCACAGAACACAAAGGTTCTTGAATTTGGAGTTCTGTCAGAATCACGTGGGGAGTTAAAACCCACGTACGTATACCTGCAGTTTCCCTTTCCTCTGTCCGTAATGGGTGAGGTTGGGAGGTAAGTGATGGATAAGACTGAGGAAGAAAACAGCACTTACTGTGTCTTAATGTGTATGCATTTTACATTTCACCTTTACTGTACTCATGTTACAGAAGAATTACTTTCCCTGGGTGGAAGCATAATTTGGTAGTTGAATAAATAGACTGGGAATCTAGATGGCCTGTGTTCAGAAGCCAGTGCTCTCACTTAGCAGTAATGTGACTTGGGTAAGTTCCTTATCCTTTCCATGCCTCAGTTCCTCACCGTTAAAATGGAGAGAGTTGTAGTCTGAGTAAGTGAATGATTGTGGGGATTAACATGGGTGAATTCACATAAAGTCCTTAGAACAGTACCGGGCACAAATTGACCACTGGGTAAGTGCTGGCAATTACTCTTAGCAAAACTTTACAAGTGAGAGAATGAAAGGTTTGGAAGGTTAAGTAGTTGTTAGCTCAGGGTCGTGCAGTGCTGCAGAATTTTAAATCATTCTAGCACACTTATAATTAATTGTTCTGGGACCCATACAACAGAGCCTTGAGGTGGGAGGATGGATTCGTTACCTCTTTCAGAGCATACCAGATTTTTGGTTCTGTGATTTCCTTAGTGCAAGAGAGAAGGCTGCAGCATCTTCAGCATTCAAATGAATCCCTTCTTCTGAATGTGAAAATAAATAGCAAAAATAGCATAACGATTATTTTGTGAAAATCATCTTAACATAAAGAGATATTTTTCTCAGCTCACGTGCTTCAACCCCATATATGCATATGCAGGAAGCAATTTAACAATTTTACAATGTTCTGGCTCTTGTTCAATGAGAGAGGTGAGGATTTCTACCTGAGGGCCCTACACCACCCCTTGTTCTGATTTCATCAGCTCTGATAGTTATATTGACCGTTACCCCTTAAGTTTAGAAAATATTGGTGGCCATGATGGGTGACACCATGCATATCTGAATATCAGGGCCTCTTTTTCCCATTCCTGACCACATGACTAGCCTATACTTATTCTACTCTAATAACCCATTCTCATACACAATCAGGTTTGGTTTGAGCACTAGGCTTCTGGGGTTTTCTCCAGGCTCCAAATTCCAAAGTGCTTTCTTAGTCAGATCCATTGCCTGTCTGAAACTTTGCTTTTGATCTCGCTTTTGCTCTGGATTTAAAAACTGAGACTTTCTCTTGCTTGCTAGAAACTCTGGCCCACCTGGGATATGTGCCACAGCGGGAGTTCATATTATTTCTCTTATATCCAGGATCAATCTCAGACAACCTTTTCTTGGACAGAAGTGAACACTCACAGAATCTATTTGATTTGATTTGATTCGATTCAAGTTAATTCAATATAATTCACGTAATGGGGACACCTGCTTTGAGACCAGCTCTACTTTGGGCACTATTCAGTCTGAAAAACAGAGGATGAAAATGCAAAATAAGGACAAGTTATCACATATTAATATAAAATTTTCTGCCTCTCCTTTTCTCTCAACTTTAACTTCAAATAAACTCGATTCACCCACTTTTTCCCCCTAGAACAAACTATCAGGCTTTTAAGAGTCCTTGTCACATAAAAGGCGAGGCGCTGGTTCCAGATATTACCAAGGATCTGACAACTACTTTGGAAGCACAGTAATAGCATTTCTTTCCCATGGGTGCCACGGGCAATTTGATGTCTTTCACGTATGTGTGAGAGAGTGTATATGTGTGGGGCTTTTGCTTTAAAAATGCAGCTGTAAAACTAAACTGCATCATTCTGCACCAAATCTCATGTCGAATTTCACCTTTTAAACTCTGCTCCTGCTTTGTGGGCAGTGGATTTAAAAAAAAGCACTACATGCACACACATATCCACACCAATCCACTGTGCATACTCCCACGCTCACTCACTTGGATTTCAGCTCATAGCTTGCACTCTGGTAAATAGGACAATGCCACATCTGCCAAATGTCTGCACTGCTGACATCTGGTATTGTTGTGCCAGTCATTTCCCCTGAGATGGGTCTTATGCAGAAACAAACCCAGCGAGCTCCATTAAATGTCTCCTTCTGCTTTCCCCAGGGCAGCGAGTACCCATTACGAAACCACAATGATCCTATACGCTTTTCTGAGTCATCACCGGCTCTTTCAGCTGGCTGCCTCGCCAAACCTGCCTCATGCCTAGTCTCTCTCTCTCAGGGCTGGGGCTGGTATTTATGGCCACACTTTGTTAAACATTCCTCACTCAAACCAAGGCTGGTATGACAGCTTGGGATCAGGTCAAATTCTACATCATGGTGGCACTCATGCTCCTGTTGTTGGTAGTGAACTTCTGGCTGCCATCCAGTCAGCTACTGTTAACCACTAAGATGCCAGGGCAAAATGAAATGCAAACTAGACGGGATGTTTCATCACACAGGAATATTCCAAGTCAAATACTTTTGGAAAACCTACACACAAAACTCCTCTCTGAGAGAATCACTGTTCACCTTTTGATGCCGAACAGACTGAGCTTGGAGAGCAATGCCCAAACTAAAGGCTAATGTGGGGATGGAGGTAAAATTAACAACAGATCTGCTTTCCTCCAAAGCCTCACTATTTCGTGTGTGCCTTGGCTTTTTTATTTGTAAGATGATAATAGCACTAATTCCTGCCATTTATTATTAGGGCATAACATAAGTAAATATACTTTGTAAACTACAAAAACACTACAGAAATATAAAGACTCATTTATTTTTTACTTCATTCATTACCTGTTTGCTGAGTACCAGCAAGTCAACTATTTTTTACCTAGAATATTGCAAGAAGAAAAAACAAAATAGCCTGCCATTGGGACTTGAAGTTTTCACAGATTTGCAGATTCTGAAAATTGAATTAAATATTCTCAATTGTCCTTTTCAGGTCAGAAATGAAAATATACCTGGTTTATTTCTGGTATATACCGTCTGTAATTGGTTACAA
Source organism: Rhinolophus ferrumequinum (assembly GCF_004115265.2). Lineage (NCBI taxonomy): Eukaryota > Metazoa > Chordata > Mammalia > Chiroptera > Rhinolophidae > Rhinolophus > Rhinolophus ferrumequinum. Next base: position 16,254,903 of record NC_046300.1, read on the forward strand.
AGGCAGTTAAAATATTCTCTAGGTAATTGTCCAAATTTTTGCTTCTCCTTTGTTATTAGAGATTTGGCTCACAGGTACAAATAAAACATCATGTCTTAAACCCCACCCCTTTTTTTCCTGCTTTGGGTTCCTCGCTCTATCAAACATAACAAAACATCTGCAGGTAGGGTGATTGTTGACATTCTGCAGAGGCGTCTCTTGAATGAGAAGATAGACCTCGCTTTCAACTTCATGGCAACTGGAAATTGAATCCTAGTTTTAGACAATAAGCACTGGGTTTCCTGCGCTTGTTGTAAGGTTATGGGCATGGCAGGATTCTGAGAACTGCTGCTTAAGTTTGTCAGTTGGATAACTTAATTATATTTAATAATGTAAGCCAGGACATTCAAAGTGTGGTTTTTTTATAGTGAATATCTCTGGTAGGTAGTTTATCATTTATTAATCTAATGACTTAAAATTCTACAATAAAAGCTTTAGTACAAAAGATTGTCTCGCCTTGCCTGAATGATTACTAATGGGTTGTTAATAGCTGCTACCCTGGTAACAGGTCTATTAAATTACGTAGACTGAAATTGCAGTGGTGACCTCAGGTGAGCAGTTCTCTGGGAACCGAGATAAACTTGAGCAAGCAGAAGCAAAATCAGAGTGCTCAGACAGTTTCTTTTAAATGTGATATCTCCCTTGACAGAACGGTTCAGATGAAGAGGAGAGTTTATATGAGAGTCTGGACCTTGATGTTCTTTTTTGAAATGTTCCTTAGGAGGAAGGATAGCAATATTGTAGAATAATTATAGCATGGGCGTCAACATCAGATAATCTGTCTCTAAATCCACACTTTTTCACTTTCAAGACAATCTACTATAACCTTGAGCAAGCAATTTGACCTCAGAGGGCTGTTCTCACGTGAAAAATATTGTTATGATATTTAATCCATAGGGTTGAGAGAACTAAATGAGATCATACGGATGTGATGGAAAAAATATGAATAAGGAATTACTCCGAGATGTTGTTCCTCTCCTTCAGTTGTTCATCCAACTTTCCAGTCTCAGACCCCTTTTGTAGAGTCCAGCTCTTCCAGAGAAACCTTTTATGAGCAGAATAAGCCCAAAATAATTGGACCTAAGACTCAGGAGTGAGAGGAGAAGGGCTTAGTAAAGAAGTTCGGTCAATCAGTGAAAAAAAAAGACGAGGTGGGAGGAGACTGTAAAACAAGAATCTGGAGAATGTGAGAAGGCCAAGAGCTGAGGAAGTGGGAAAGGAGGTACCAGATATTCCCACTAGAGTCTGGGATAAAGAACTGGGTTCCTCATTTCATTTCATTTTGTTTTATTTTAGACAGTTGAATTCAGAACCTTTGCATATGACCTTATTACAGAACCTATCTAGAAGCCTTAGATTTCAAATGATTATATATGTAAGTGATTGTTACAGAATATGACACATAGCAAATAATGAACAGATCAGAACATTTATAATAATAATAATAACTACAACTACAACAATGATGATAATACTGATTATAATTATAATCATCATTATTGTATCTGAACTAAAATTCCAAGAAAAGCTTTATGTAAACATATATGCCCTATAGGCATATCCTTAGAAACTTCTATTGGAACATTTAGAAAAAAATATATATCTTCTTATCTCTTTATTATGTAAAAACATATGTAATTTGAAAAAAATATTGGAGGGGGCTTTCCATTTTTGATGAGATGGAAAACTAATATGGACTGCTGGCTTCTTCCTTTAAATCAACACTGGGGAAATTAGGGAAATAAAAGAATGAGGGCCTCTGGTGGAAACATGAGGCCATCATGATGCTTTGGTGTGTGCACATGCATGTGTGTGTGCACGTGCTTGAGTGTGTGTGTGTGTGTGTGTGTGTGTATCAGGGGGGTAATGAAATGGACTGTGGATGGAGACAGTTAAGAAACCAGGCATTTAAGGAACTGTCTCTTGACCTTTCCCATAGAAGCTGCAATGACCTAGCTGTCAGTGTTGAATGGTCAGTATGAAAGCAGTATAAAAGCGCTGCTGGCGTGACGGGTAGATGAAAACAAGTCTGGAGTATTTATTATTTTAGCCCCTTCTCTCTAATTCCCCTGGCTGGAGGATTGCAGCTATGAAAAATACCTCTTCATAATATACACAGAGGGTGCCAAAAGAAAACGTGTACACAGTTCAAGAAAGGAAAAAGTTTTATTAAAATTATGCTGATGGTAACCACTTTGAGCACCTCTTGTAATCATCTTTTGTTATCGGTGTATATTGAGTATTACAATTTTAATACAGTTTATTCCTTTCTTAAAATGTGTATACAGTCTTTTGGCACTCTCTGTATATGTAGGTATGTGTGTGTATATTTTTTTTTTATAAAAACTTGAAGGCAATTTTATGACTGGCAGATGGCCTACGAGAGTTACAGTACAGAGGACCACCCAAAGTCATTCTGTGGTTTCTCAGGCTCATCTCTTATCCTCAGTTGGAATGCATACCAAGGCCAGATCTATGACCCATCACATTGTACATTATCATGGAGCTGGTATCCCAGGCCAAAATGACTAGATGCCTGAAAGTTACAAATGCCTCATAAAAAAAAAAAAAAAAGTCAAACAGATGACTGTTAAAATAAGTACAATAAATATACACAAACGGAAAAAAATACTGGCAGTAGGAAGTCAGGAAGAGAAGTGTCAAATTAGAAATACGTAGAAATATTTTGGTATCAAATACTAAGTATATAAAATAGAATATCAGTAAATGGTATAAATACCACAAAGGACACAGATGGAACTTTGATTATTAAGGTGAAAAATAAGATGAAAAAAATTTTCTTAGGAGATAGCAGTACATGATCAAAAGAAAACAAGGGAGAATCAAAATAGAAGTGCCTCAAAGTAAATAATGTTCTAGAAGGAGTAAAAGAATGAAGGGCAGAAAATACTTGATGAAGATAAATTTCCCATGTTAAAGAAAGATAACAAGACCAAGACGAAAATGAATCACAGAATGCTAAACAGTACTAATAAGGAGAAATGCATGTTTCAACATAAAGAAGTGAAATCCCAGAACGTTAAAGACACAAAGAACACTCTAAAAGCTTTCAGAGAGGATGCAAAGCAAGTACAAAAAAAAAAAAAAATCAGATTGGCGTGTGTGTGTGTGTGTGTGTGTGTGTGTGTGTGTGTGTGTGTGTCTATGTTAAGAGACTGTATATACCACCCAAGTCTCCAGTTTGAACTCAAGTTTTCTTTTCCCCAAGAATTCAGAAAAGGCTGCAATTTTTATAAGCACAGTCATTGTGTCTATCTTGTATACTATTTTATTCTTACCACTTACATTTTAACAGAACCCTTCATATTCTGCCACCCTCTCTGCCACCTCTGGTCACTCATCCCAGCACAACGGGGACTGTACACTGTCACTAACTCTTGAATCTCAACTGGTTTTTATGACTTACAACCAATAAAACGCGGCAGAAATGACACTATTTCTAACAAGGCTAAGACCAAAGAAGTCCTGCGGCTTCTATTTTGATCATGCTCCACATCATCCCTCACTAAAGCCAGTCTCCAGGCTGAGCATAGCTCAAGCCCCACATAGGAGCTCTGCCAACCGTCCCAGGTGAGCTCAGCCTTTCAGCAATCCTCTCCAGGCACGACACTTATAAGTGAAGGAAGCATCTTGGAAGTGAGTCCCTTAGTCCCACATCGTTCAGCCCTCAGCTTTAGAATCATCCGTAGCTGACAGTCATCCCAGGTGAGGCTTCAGGCATAATGGGGCAGAAAACAGCCACTTCACTGTACTCATCTTGAATTCCTGACCTATGGAATCTATCAGCATAAAATGCTGAATGATTTCCTCTTCCATTTCGTTCTGGGGTTTTTTTGTTACACAGCGATAGATAACTAGAACACTTAGAGCATTTGTTCTTTCTCAAGAGGCACTTTTTAGCAGATGTAAAGAAATTCAAATAGGCTTACTTTATTTCACTTATATATTCATTCATTTATTCCCCAAATATTGATTAATCATCTAACATTTTTCAAGTACTGTAGAAAGTGGTAAGAATAAAATAGTATACAAGATAGACACAATGACTGTGCCTATAAAAATTACAGCCTTTTCTGAATGCTTGGGGAAAATAAAGCTTGAGTTCAAGCTGGAGCCTTGCATGGCAACACATCTCTTAACACACACACACATGCACACATGCACACACACACACAGACACACAAACACTCTCACACACCACACATTCATATATTGTTAATACAACATTGCATGCCTAATAGTCATAATTCAAATAAATAAAATTATTAAGGAATGAATGAGGATATACAAATATTGGAATGCTGCTCTACTCTCTCAGTGGCCCTATTTTGGTGTCTTTCTTTTAAATCTTAAATTCTTTTTACAAGAGAGTTAGTCATACTCATACCTTACACTCAAGCTTCTGTGCATGCACACACACACACACACACACATTTTATACACATATATATATTCACTTAAAATATGTATATTATACACTGTGAGTTAAGTTAAATGCTTTCTTTGAATAAAAATAAAGTCCTTGATCAAGAGTAAATAATTACGTCATTAATACTAATGGAGGTGACTGTTTTTTTTTTTTTTTTCTCACAACAATACATTCAAGCTCAACCATGAAGAATTCTGGAAGCAAATTCTATAAAAATACTGAGATTCAAAACATTCTGGAGCTGACATTAACCTTTGTGCTTGCTGAGTCCAATACCCTTATTTTACAGCTGGGGCACCTGAGCCCAGCAGGCAATGGAACCAGATGGGTCATGCTATCAGCAGTGGTGCAGAGCAAGCTAAACTCTGTGAGGTCGGCTGAGGTCCTGTGTAACCCAAAGGAATCCTGGCATGAGTTTCCAATCTTCTTCACAGTTCTGGCACCAGTTCTGGTGTCCATATGTCTGTGCATACATAGAAGCTGAGGCAGAGAAACATATGAGTATTGCCAAGATCCTAGAATTCTGAAAACTCTTGCTACATCCTGTTGTCATGACAACCCACTCAGGAAAGTACCTAGGTGCCAGACTTAGATTGTTTTTTTTTTTCCCTTTTTGGGTCCCAGAGGAGTACCAGAGTGAGTTGATAACTCTTTTATTGCTACCTGGAGAGAAGCCTTTCCCGCCGTGTAGCTTCCAATGGCAGATCAATACTCCAGGGATAGCAACTGACGCAACTATGGCTGGTTTTATTTCCTTTGGAGACAAAGGTCTCTCATGATTGTCGTGTCGTGAAAAATGAGGGGCTTGTAAAAGCCAACATGTCTACGGAAACTTGAGATTTCTTTAGCCCCAACTTTCTCTGCATTTATGAAGCTCCCTGCTTTATCACGCCCCACTCCCCACACCCTGCCTTTCTTTTCCACCCGAGCATCTGCCCCTTCCTGCAGAGGAAACATTTGTACCATTCAAATGGTTGGACTATGAGTCACAGATTAAGCATGAGGGACTTTTCTGAATGATGCTGAGCGAGGCCCTAATTAAAAGTGAGGAAGAAGTTCTGGTGAGTGGAAGAAGGTTAGGTGTTTAGAACCGTGTAAAGCCCCTAAGTGCTACTCTCTCCTTCTGGCAGGAAAGTATCATCTGCTTTTAGAATGTACAAGACGTACATCATCCGGAAATTCTCATAACTGTATCATGATGCTACTAGAACTATGTACCTGCACGTTGTAATAAGATGATGACCACAGCCACATTGTACTTCTTATGTGTACATAGGACACTATTTTAGTCACTTTTATATTTTAAGCTGCCGAATCCTTACAATAACTCAATAGGGTAGGTACTAGAGAAATGACACTCCAGGGTAACTGAAGCAACTTGGCTGCTTTATTTCCTCGAGAAACAAAGTTCTTTGATAATTGTTGTGTCAAGAGAATAAGAAGCTTATATAAGCTAAGAAGCACATGGACACCCAGTGAAATAAGTGGAGATTCCAGGATTCAAATTCAGGCAGAGTACACTCTTAGCCACCATGGTATACCACCTCTGCTGACATGTAACTCTTATCTGATTGGCGTCAGATGGAAATCATACGCCTATATCACCACTTGTTCAATAGACCACCGCCTTCATATTCTCTCCTCTACTCCTAAACTCCTTTGGCCACTATCTTTCTTCCCCCATATTCTATATCACTGTCTTAGTTAAAGTACTAAATCTTTCTCGGTTGCGCAGTCTAACAGCCACATATCTCAGCCTTCTGTCTCTCATATTGATTTTGTTCAATTCATTCCCCACATTGCAACCAAAGAGATTCTCTTAAAAATGTATCTCAGATCTGGGTGGTGAACATACTACGTGATATACAGATGAAGTGTTACAGAATTGTACACCTGAAAGCTATGTAACTTTACTAACAATTGTCAGCCCAATACACTTTGATAGAAAAAAAATGTATCTCAGATCTTTTTCACTTCCACTTTTAAAAAACTGCTGGGTTTCCCCATTTTTCCCTGCATCTCAGACCCTCAGTAGACCGTTCTCATGTCTTCTGTGTACTTCTGCTACAATGAGGGTTTTTTTGTTTTGTTTTTTTGTTTTTGTTTTGTTTTGTTTTTTTCTGTTATAATAGTCTATTTGTTCTGGTTTAACTGTGACCTAATCCAACACCAAGATTTTGCTTTTTCTGCTTGTTTCTCCACTTCCTCAGACACTTTCTTGCATACGGTAAACATAGAGGAAGGCAAAGAAAGTTGAATTAATGGCTATTGAGTTAAAATGGATAGTTAGGCCTTGGTCTCCATGTTCAGATGAGATGATACATTGCCTATTGTATTTTAAGCCTACTTATGAAATTATCCTCACAAAGCATATATTCATCTCACAGAACAATTAAAGAACACAAATACGACAGCCACAATTAGTACACTACTCCGGGGACAAAATTTTCTCAAGTATAAAACAAATGACTTTCAGTCTGAATCCAGGAATCATTGTCAAAAGCATGTTTCTCTTTTTGAAAATTAATACCTGCCTTTTTTTTAAGTACCAAAAACCATGCTCGTTCTATCGGGCGAACACTGCTGTAATCGCTTTTAATGCACAAGATCCATTAATGTCATATGCCATACTACATCTCAGAGAACATTGTTTCGCAGTCTCAGTCACAATCAGCCACATTTGTTGGGCAGACACAGTATCAAGAACCATGTGTTAGATGGTGAGGAACGCAGAGAATATGCTCTCAGTTTCTTAATGCCACCTCCTTTTATCCTGCCATCTAATCTACCACCTTGGGTTTTCCTTCTTCTCCCTCAATTACCATAGTCAATAGCAGATCAATAGCTTAAGTGATTGCTGAATCCATCTCCTCTTCATCTATGTTGCTACTTCTTCTGTCCTAGCCTTGCCATTTTTTTTGGTAGAAAATGAAACATCCTATACATTAATTTCCCTGCCTCCTGTCTTATCCCTTCAGGAGGCTTTCAAAGAGTATCTAGAAAGCAAAGCTTACCGTGCCATTTCCTTATTTAGAAGCCTTTGAACAGTCTCCATGATCCAAGTTTGTAGCCTGACATTAGAGGTCTCCTATTATTTGGCTAACAATGATAGAGCATTCACTGGGGTCACTGTTCTAAGCACTTTCAATATGTTGATTCATTGGTCCTCATATCACTCCTATAAGCAAAATGTGATTTGATCACTGCCTTACTCTCAAGTTGTAAAACTTGCCATTCCCACTATATGTGGTACATATGTGATGTGGCTTATCGTTCGTGACATTTTGTTAATATTCCTTCCTCTGCTTGGTATGACTTCCATTTATTCCCATTTTATTTTCTTAAGTGGTTATTCATCCTTAAGACTCATTACAGGCATCTTATTATCTCCTTGAAAGCATGCTTTTCCCTCTCTCCCAAAGGCATGCAAGGAACCCAGGTCTATGCTTCCATAAAACCTCACGTAAAATCTGAACATACTGTTCACCATGCTGAATTGTCGTTGTCTATTTACAGACATATATTTAGTCTGAGTCTCCAAGGATAGGAACTATGTTTTATTCTGGTTCTATCTTTGCATCCTATCCATTCCCATGGGATGTCCAATAAATACTTATAGAATAGAATGGATATTTTTCTGCATATTCATAAAAAAATAATAATGACAGTGAAAAAATGACTGACCACTAGTGTCAAAAGCATGTTGGCGGGGGCAAGAAGGAGTTAGGGATTAAAGTACAAGGAACAGATATAAATTAGGTAAAAGTCAAGAACCGTACTTTAGTAAAGTTTAGAAATAACGAGGAAACAGATAAAGGGGAGAAGGAGAAGAAAAATTATTCCAGTGGTATATTGGGAAGATAGTATTAGGGGATACAAATAGAATAGGTTCTACCAAGATAGAGAGAACATATTTGGGAGAATGGTGGTATAGGAAAAACAATGGGGTGATTTATCTTAAATATTAGCCGTAGGAGATTTAGGGTTGCTATTATAGGCAGTGAGGAGCTACTTCTGTCCCTGAGCAGGGCAGGAAACTGACTAGGGGAGCTGTTCAGCAAGGTTATGTAAGCAGCTGCCAGGTGGATTGGGCATTAAAGAGTACAGAAACAAAGAGAACCGATAGTAATCTATTGCACACTGTAAAAATAAATTGTGGTATAGTTACATGATAGAATGCTATGCAGCAGTGAAAAAAGAATGAAGTAGAACTGCACACATCACCATAGATGCATCTCCAAAAAATAATGATGAGAGCAAAAACAGCATGACAACATTTAAATAAAATGTAAAATGTTAAAAAAAGTACTAGTGATTTGTTTAAGAAAGCAAAAATGAGCAAAAGTTTTTAGTTTTACATTGAGAACTCATGCATGGGAAGGACAGACAATAAATTCAGGACATCGCTTATTATTTGTGGAAAAAGATAAGAGTGTGCTTACAGAAGAGTACACAGGGGCTTTGATGTTTTTCTGTTTTATTTCTCACCTTGAGTGATAGGCATATGGGTATTCATTCTCAATATGCTTTATGTACTGGGATATTGTATAATAATAGTAATACTAAATAGAAAACAACAGGAAATGTATTTTAATATATGCTATTGCAAATACAGCTTCAGGGAGAAAAGGGAAAATTAAGACGCAGGAATTGTCATAAGGGCAGAAAAGAGTTCAGATCTTTGATGAGGCATTCCAGGGCAACACAAGTAAAGAAGAGTGATGACACAGGCTGGGATCACTTAGGCAACTGACATTTTGGTGACAGAGTTTCATATTCCTAGTAGAGTTATGATGTTTAGATATAAAGATAATTTAGAGACAGCACAGAGTATAAAACTGTTGAAAGAATGAGGAACCAGGGAAAGTTAGGGAAAACTGGATATAATCTGAGCACAGGCAATAGCTAAAAACACGTGAGCAGTGAACTCACTGATGGACAGAGCCTTGAAGAAGAAACTAAAAGGCCTTGAACGACGTACAGCTAGTGTGCCTGACAGAAAGGAGAGCCAGAGAATGAAAAGTGTGCTTATTTGTTGGCAAAGGCTCCAGAGACATGTCAGCTCTTTATTGAGTTTGAACATAAGGAGAAGCACTCAAAAATGTAAGCCTTTCATCACATTTGTTTCATCTGTCACTTTATTTACTTTCTCTTGAGAATTTAAATGGAGAGAGATCTGAGTGAATTCGAAATTGGTTATTTTTTAATGCTAAGTCCAAAGCTTCTCAATAGTTTTGGAAAATCATCAGGACTGTTAGAGATTTATTTAGAACACTTTATAATGTGCCTGTCTCTTAAATTTAAGCCACTCTTCTCTCTTCTAAATGTTATTCCCTACATTTGACTTTCAATAAGAAAAAAACATGATCATCACCAACATTTGCCGGGAGATTTCTCTATGATGAGCCACAATGACAAACCTTCTACGTAGGTGATCTCATCGGACCCTCACCATTTGATAAGCAAGGGACTTATTTAATCAGCATCTATTATTTATCGAACATCTATTATGTGTGGATGTTTTCAGGTGCTGAAAATACCACAGTGAACAAAATAGATCCAAATTCCTACCCACATGGAGTTTATATTCTTGTGGGATGAAACAGATCACAAAAATATAAATTAGTGTAATATAATACACAGTTATGTTGTATTGACACAAATTATGAGGAAAAAGGGGTGGTGATTTTTAATGTGAAGTAAGATGGTCAGACAGGCCTCCTTGATTAGACGACTCTATTTAGCTTAGAGTATATAAGGAAGTGAACAGTGATGATATATGTGGGGAGCCGACTCATGACAGAGGGAATGGCAAGAACAAAAGCTCCTACATTCCCACATCATGAAAACTCATTGTCTGGACAGGGAAAGTAGTAAGAAAGGGGGTCGGAGAGAAAGAAGAGTGCAGTGTGGGGAAGGGAGGAGGCGAGCAGGAGGTGAGAAGGGTCCTGGAAAGACTTGGAAGCCCTTAAAAGAAATTATGTTTTACTCTGAGTGAGACAGGGAGGCTTGGGCAGGTTCTGAGCAGAAGACTGGCCTGATTTGAGTTCTATTGTAGCAGAGTCATTGGAGGAAACAAAGGCAAAAGTAGGGCTGCCTAAGGAGGGAGCAGGTGGGAGGTGCTGGTCACTTAGACAGGGTAGAAGGCAGTGCAAGTTGGAAGAAGTGGTACTTTCTGGCACACGAATATGAAATTGCTTGTTAAAGCACATGCGATTTTGAGGCGAGCATACTTGCAAGGTCCTATCCAATAGGTTAAGTATTGTCCTTTTTCTTTTTTTAAACCATTGGGAAACCATCGCGTGTTCTACACACCATGGCAATCCGGCACACAATGGCCTCCATTTGTTGCATATAGATCATTGCAGACTTTTCTATTCTTTTTTTTTTTTTTTTCTCATTGGACAGCTGAAATAAAATTTCTTCTACTGGCTTGCCATTTTTATGATGTCACACAAAGTCTCACTTTTTTAAGAACTTAAACACAAAAGTCTCATCCTGTAGAACTCTCCTGGGATTGTGAATTATCACTGCAAAGGCAAGTGTATGCTACTGGTCATTTAATACAGTCGTAGGCCTTGGATGACTGGTTAAGTTGACGCTGAAATATGCCCTATTAAGGTCAGTCAGGTTTGTTTGCCAGCATATTAATTGTCAAATGTTGTTACCATAGATATTCACTTGGCATCAAAATAATCATACACACCCATCAAATGCAGTTATGAAAGCTATGAGGTAATTGCTGATAATAAACTGGCTAGCTATATGATCTAAGATATATCTTTATATTTCTTTTTAGATTAAATTCCACAGAAAATACAAAAATAAATAATAATCTCAGATAATGATAAACATCTTACTGGCTCTTATAATAATAAACACAGTGCAATATTGGTTTTAACTCTCAGGAGAGAAGCCGACATACTAGTCTTATTATTACTCCAATCACACTAGGTAGCAAATTATCCCTAAACTAAGCAGCTTGAAATAGCAATCATTCGTTTCCATGGATCTGTAGCAGCTGTAGGTCTGCTACTCGGTGGGGTTTAACACAGCGGCTCTCCTTCAAGTCGCAGGCCTGTGAGTGAACTGAGACGTACTGTTCCCTGTGCTTTATCCTCCTTGAACCGGTGGGCTAGTAGCCAGGGTACATCTTTCTGAGAGTGATGGCAGAGGTGCAGAAGAGCACAGCCAACCTGAAAAGTTCATTTCAAGCAGGGGTATAGTACAGCTGGTTGCACTTATTTATGAGTTGATTGTTACATTTTCAGCCTCTTGTGAGCTGGTTGTTAAAAACAGCCATGATTAAAATTTAAATTATATAAGATACAGTTGAAAACATTACAGTAAAAAACAAACATAAATATTCGAAACTTACTACTTTCTCATTAGTTTTCTACATTCTCTTAGCATCTAGGATCTTGCAGTTATTTAAGTATTATAATATAATACTTTTGTATGGTAGATACTTTAAACCGGTATGTTACTGTGTATCTCTCTTCCCACCTTTGCAGTCATCATAAATAGCTTGAAATTGGCTGTGATGGAAGTATTTATACCATGGAAATTAGCCAATGCAACAAATCAGAATGTTTCTCCTCATGTCGTTTAATAATTGATTCCCCACCCAAGCTGTTTAATAAGTGGAAAGCCAGTTGTTAAACATTTTCAAGCACAGCGTACTTTCAAGCCTTTACTTGTATTATGTCTGCAAAAATCCCATTGACCCAAATCAAGCAGTAGTGAACTGCGCTCTACCTTTAGTGAAAGAGACTGCAAAATTACATGGTAAAGGTGCACTAGAAGGAGAAATATATTGTTGAAACTAATAATTAAATCTACCACAATTAGAGAAAGCTACAAAAGGCATGTATGTAGAGAAGTCAGTATTTCCAGGTATGAGTAAATGAGTGAGTATACAAATGCTGATTTTTCTCAAAAGCAACTATTCCTCATTATTTCTAACATTTCTCAGAGGAAAGTAAATATTTACAAATGTCAATTTGAAGTACAAAATAGATTCTTATCTATTTGTATTTATAAAATGCTCTTTAGTAACGGTGGTTGACAAACCTACTAAATAGGCCGGCATGGGTTTCTTGTTCATGATTCTTAAGCTCTAATAAGTATAATGCTTAGTAAACTTTTATTTCATTCTGAACCTACCACAGTCCACCCAAACTATGATTCTTTCAAGATACTGCAAAAATGACATGGCCTATTAAAAAAAAAAAAAAGCAAAACAAAACAACTCTAACCTTAACTCTAAGAATATTAATAATCTTAGACTTTCCTTACAAGTAGATTTATCTGTTAATTGGAAATAGCATCCCCAGCTGCACTGAGCATGTTTCTGAACAAAGGGAGGAGCACATCTTAAAGATTTCAGTGGAAGTCAAGGAAAACCATAATTTACATTTCAGAATCTAAATGCCCCAGGGTAGCTTTCTTCCCCTGCTGCTTGGAACTTTGACTGGCATTTCAATAGGACTCTACAAAATTGGAGGTTGGTCTCAGGACACCTATCCTCATGGTTACCAATGACTATAATTCCAGGCGTCTGATCTGAGAAAATAATGTCTATGAGAAGAGGGTATTTACAAGTCAAGACAACTGTGAAAGCCAGTGAGAGCCAGGAAGCAAATCCAAGGAGGAGAGCAAGGGTACTGAGAATTTACAGATGCTTCTTTCTGGAGATTAGATGTATTTCTAATGTAAGACAATTTTGCTTATATGTGAAGGGGATGAAAAGTTTTCCTTCTACCCTTCTAGGTTCTTTGGCTGGTCTAATAATCAAATTAACATAAGACAGATTAACAGGCGATAAAAACAAATTTAATTTCGTATATATGGGGCTCACTAAAAATTATGACCCCCACAGTGAGTCAGGCATTTGGGGTTTATATGCCATTCTGAATAAGGAGAAGGCATAAGAGTCTGGACTTCAAAGGGAGGAAGGCCATTTAGAGGAGGATAAAAAGTGCAAAGATTTGGTAAACAAATGTTTGCTGGGCCATCCAAAAACCATGGGACACAGAGAGGAGTTTGATAAAATGAGCCTTGCTAGGTTTCTCCCTCCATCACACCTAGTTCATGTTAAACTCTAGCTATCTATGACAATAGCTCCCTTCCTGGAGTAGATCCTCTACCTAAATTCTTTTAGGAAGTTAGGGGGAAGGTCGAATGTTCTTTTGTTTCCTAAAAATAATCAGCCTAAAATTATCCTTATGCCAAAGAGACACATACAGGGTGGCAAATTTTGCTCCCCTACACATGGTGGTCAATAAAATGGCAGGGCAAATGCATTTCATATCAATTTTCCATCTCTACCCAAAACCTATCCCTTCAGAGAAGATTGTCTGCCATAATGTCTTTACAGATTTAAAGCATTATAAAAAGTGTTGGGTTTTGGATATAAAAATCCCTTAAATTTCTTGGATAAAGTTTTTATTTTGGATGTTAAAACTTAAAATTTGGCATCTTAGCTTTTAAAATCAGAAAGAAAATAAAAAGAGAAGTAACTCAGAGTTATTCTCAACGTGTCTGTCCCTCAATAAAGTAAGCCCTCCACATCCACGGGTATCACATCTGCAGATCCATCCAACCACTGACCAAAAATATTTGGAAAAAGAAAATCCCACAAAGTTCCAAAAAGCAAAACTTGAATTCACAATTACGCTGAATCCATACAAATGAAGGGATATGTAGGCATACCCTCTTGTAACTTATATGCAAATGTTATGCCATTCTTTTATAAGAGACTTGAGCACCCATGATTTTGATATCCAAAGAAAGTCCTAGAACCATTCCCCTGAGAATACTAAGGAATGACAGTAGTGACAAAGTTTTATATCACTTGTTCCCCTCTTTTCCAATTCTCCAAAGCATGGAGCTGGTGAGGAAAAAGTGAAAATAAGGAATATATAAAATGGACTCATTTTATCCATGTTGCTAAAATTAACATTATGAAAGTTGAGACATAAGGAAAGACTCCATTCTCATTCTAACTAGCCTGGGAACAAATTTTTTGAACTTTCCAGTACTAATGTTAATATTGCTTCACTTTTTTTCTATTTAGCATTTTCTTGGTATAATGTGTTTGAGTGTGTGTGTGTATGTGTGTGTGTGTGTGTGTGTGTGTTTGTGTATGATATTATAAAATCACTCATTGGTAAAATGCATTTAACATTCAAGACAGACAAATGGATTTTAAAGTAACAGAATATAAAAAAGTTCACTGATAGGGTTTCCGGTTCTACATTACAACTAACATTTACTACACAACCACCTGTGAAGATGTAAAGATTTGATATAGTATCAAAGAGGAATATCCATATTTATCTGGAAAGACTATGAAAATCACCCTCTCTGTTCCAACTACATATTTGTATGAGGCAATTGTTTTCTTCTATTCAACCAAAAAAAAAAAAAAATCACAAAAGATTGAATGCAGAGGCAGATAAGAAAAAAACAGTTGTCTTCCATTAAGCTAGAAGTTAAAGACATTTTAAAAGGTAAAATAATGCCTTCTTCTCACTAAATTAATTTTGGTTTGGGAAAACATCGTTTTGTTTTGTTTTTAATGTGAAATTTCTATTGAAATTTAATAGACATTAATGTTATAAAGTTGTATACCTGAAATTTGTTATTAATCAATGTTACCTTAATACATTTAATTAAAATCTTTTCAAAATATTTTATTTTTATTTTTAAATACTGATATTTTTAAATACTGATAGATATAACTCAGATCTGAAAAGAAATGGGGGGTTCTTAATAATTTTTAAAAGTATAAAACGATTCTGAGAACAAAAAGTTTGTTTGGGTAAAAATTCCTTTGTTAGATATATTTAATGTGAATATTTTCCCCTCATCCCCAGTTTGTGATACATGCTTTCATTTTCCCAGTGCATTAATGAACCATTTTTTTAAATTTAGTAAACATTTTTTTCTTGTGTCTTCCACAAGAAATTTTGCCTACACTGTGGAGTAGAATTATTTTGTTATTAATCTAGAATCTTTGTAGGTTTAGTTTTATGCTTAGGTTCATGATCTATCTGTTGTGTATCATGTGAAGAAAGAGTTGAGGTTCATTTTAACTGCATGGTTATGCACTATTTATTTAGCACCATTTACTGAAAAGACGTTTTCCCCCATTTTAATTGCCCCAGAGCCTTTGTAAAAACAATAATCGAATATTGTAGTTTTATTGTAAATCTTGAAATGAGTTAGTGTAAAGCTTCCAACTTTGTTCTTATTTTCAAGATTTTATTTTTGGTCATCCCAAGTCCTTTGAATTTCTATGTTACTTTCAGAATCAGCTTGCCAATGTCTATCAAAAATTTCATTGAAATTACATGTGAAGTTGTGAACCTCTCAATTTATTTGATATCTCAACAATATTGAGTCTTCCAATCCATGATAAACATTAGTTGGGATCTTCTTCATTCTTTGCAATAGTTTTGATGTGAAAGTTTTCACTATTTTTGTTAAATTTATTTCATTAAAATATTTCTCGTATTTTGTATGTGTGATTTTAGTGGCATTTAAAAAGTTTTTCTATTATATAAAAATATAATTGAATTTCTTATTGATGTCACATCTTCGGCATCTGTGGCCAAACTTCTGGGAGGAACAGGATGGAAGCTATGCTCAGCGGTTGGTTGGGGCTGTGAATATGCTCTTCTGCCCGAGTGGGGCTGTACAAAGGCTTTACCATGGCTGGTAAAGCCTTTTGACTGGGGGTCCAAATGAAAGAACTTCGAACCTAGCTTCCTGGCCAGGACTTACCATTATAGTTGGGCAGAGTCTCTAGCTGGGCTCTCTGCTTGGGTGCTGCTATAAGCAGCAATGCGGTCCATCGAGATTTCAGTGCTGGTTTCTGTAAACCCTTCTCCATCTCAATCTGATCCCCAGCTGTCAACCTGTGTCACTTTCCCCAGTGATCCCCATAAGGTGAGACCACAGTGTGCCTTTGGGAAGCATCCTGCAATGCTGCAAGAGCTAAATGTTCACCTTGGGTTTTCTTTCTCCCAGTGAATAAACTGTAGGCCAGGAGGGCCCTTCTTGTTACAGGCTGGGGAGGAATGATGTAGTCAAAGCGTAGCTGCTCCTCTTACCCTTCTAACGTGGTTCTTCTTGGTATCTGTTGTCCAGGGTGGTGCTTCAGCCTCATGTTTGTATTTTGGAATTTTCACAATGGTGCCTTGTCAATAGAAAGTTGCTAGTTGGTCTTGTAAGTGGGACTGAAGTGAGGAACAGTCTTTGTTGGCATCTTGATGATGTTCTACATAGCCTTCTTAACATGGTACCACTTCACTGTTTATATTGTCTCTCTCTTTAAATAATTACAATTCACACTTCTCTTGCTCATGTTTAGTAAATTTTTATTGAATACTGGGAATTGTTTATGATATACTGATCGGAGTCAGGATTATGTTATCTTCCTTTCAATGGTCCTGGGTTTTGTTCTTACAGCGAGTCAAATTACCTGTGTTTGTTGTCGTTGTTCCTTTTAGATTTAGTTTGTTTTTCTTTGTTAAGGTCTATCTATTTCAGTATTCAAATTAGTCCCAGGATAGTGTCCTGGCCTCGTGCTATCTATCGCATGTTACTTACTGAAAAGGTATGAAGTTGTTGCCTTTCTGGAATCTCAGGTAAAGGGTTAAGGTTCACAGAAAGGTATACTTATTCTGGCTGGTCCAGAACATGAATTCTCTACACATTTCATGACCTCTCTATTATCAGTGTCCCATTCTCACTTCCTCAGGAATATGCTACACAATACAGAGAACCCAGTGGCCAAGAGCCCAAATGAGTTCCCAGATTTCCGTGGTACCCCCTTAGCAAAGAGTCCTCTACATAGCATTCCGCTCCACAAATTCTAGCTGGTTTAGCAACGCAGAACCCCTATCTTTGTCTCCTCAGCTCATCAAACTGGCATGCTCTGCTTGGACCCCCTGTCCTTGCACTTCAGCAGATATTTGCCCCTAAGTAGAAAGATGAGGTAATCATAGTGATATTCTCACATATTTTCTGATTTCAAGGACTGCTGTGCTGAATGGCTTGTTGCATTCTATGGGAACTCATGTCATCAAGACATGTTTCTCCTCAACCTTGGACAATTTTCTATTATGTCTTTGGGAATTCTTTCCCTTCTATTTTCCTTATTGCTTTCTCTGGCTTTCATATTTAAGATATATTTACGCGTCAGGAGCTAGTTTCCATAAGACAAATTTTCTTTCACACTTTCCCATTATCATTTCGTATGACTTCTCAAATATGTCTTCCTAGTTGTTTTCTTTTGATGATCTAATTTTTTATTCCCAAGTTGTACATATTTTCTCTTTTCCATAGCAGCTTGTTTTAATGATGCATTCCCCTTTGTTTTACCTTTCAATTTTATGCATTCCACTTTCTATTACTTTATTAACTCTGTTTTCTCTGGCATACGTTCTGCCATTTGAGCTTATTTCATTTTTCCTCATTGCATTAATTATGCTTATATTTCAGATTCTCTCATCCTTCCTGTGTATGAAGTTTGGTTTAACTTCAATAATCTTGGAAGAAGGAAATACATGCTTCTCATGGGTTCACACATGTTTCTTACTTCCGGGTATGTGTGTTTCCTTTTCCTCCTTTTGTTATCTATACCAAGAACTGTCTTGCCTCACTGGTTTCAGGGCTCACAGCTCACTACCCTGGCTGATTGGAACCAGCATAGAACATGGAATAGGGAGACATTTGCTGAGCTACTCATAAGTTAGTCACGACCTATTCCTGTTCTCTGTCATCTCTAGATAGGAAGTAGCAATGGAGCTACTATCTCCTTTCACTGACCCTTTTCACAGAAGTCCTCTTCTCACTTTGTTTTGGGATATTGTTTCCTCAATAAATTGGGTCCTATCAAAGTTTCATCACTTAAAGAGTCTTACGCATTTTTACCTCAATTTGGCATGCGTTACAGAATAGAAGATAAGAAGGCAGGAGATGTGTTGATCCCTATATCTTGATCCTAAACCTGTATTGCAAAACATATAAACATAAGATATATCAGTGACTCTGGTAAATAAAATTATGAGGAGAATGCTGTCTTTTGGTTTAGCATTAGTCAAATCAGAATGGATATTCAGCAAATATGCACCAAGATATCCACCCTAGAAGCACATGGCCAGCTTCAATTCTGATTGGCTTCTGTCCATGCCACGCCTGTTGTTAAATAGTGTCAATATCATATTTTGTGAGGTTTGAAAAGAACAATCTGATAGTCTGGAAAAGATGTTAAAGAAATAATACTCTGGAAGCTGTCACCTTTTTTAAATTAGTAGAGTGGTCAGCATCTTGTTTCTCTGTTTGCTACAGGAATCTATTAGGGAATCAGAAGAGGATGTGCCTGAGGTGGGGATAGGGGAGAAGAGATTAGAAAGTACACATCAGTAGTTACAATATTGCCATGGGATGTAAAAGACAGCTTGGAGAATATAATCAATAATGTTGTAAAGATTTTGGAGGGTGTCAGATAGGCACTTGTCTTATTAGGGAGACCACTGTATGGACTGTGTAGATGCCTGACCACTGCAGTGTACACCTGAAGTTGAAGCTGAATATTATTGAATGTCAACTATAATTTAATACACACACACACACACACACACACACGATACATATATACACATACATGTGTATATATATGTATGTGTATATATGGTCACAGGATGTGGAGTACAGCATAGGGAATAGAGTCAATGGATTGTAACAGCTATATACGATGTCAGAGGGGTAGTAGATTGGGGGAGGGGGTTATCACTTTGTGAGGGGTGTAAATGTCTATTACTTTGTTTTGTACACCTGGAAATAATAATAATAATAAAAAAAGAAGAAGAGGATGTGCCTGTCCAGTAAAAGGAAGCAAGATGTAGAGTAGGTGTCCTAGACCCAAAATGTCTTTTCCTGACCTTGGCTGAACCTTAATTTCCATCCACTAGAACCTCAAAAATGGACTCATGATTTTTTTTTTCTTCTAGTTAATCTGTTATGACACAGCCTGATGCCTATATGGTCTCAAAGTTTAAGTAAGCCAGTCCCATGTATACCTGCTGTCTGGGTTAATACTGAACAGGATACATTCAATACTTGACTCCTTACTTAGGATTTCACCTTCTCATTTTAGCCTTCACCCTTTGACTTTACTTTTGTCACATGAATGTTTTGTTTGGTTTTGTTTTGTTTGGAAGATGGTAATAGTTTGCTGACTATGCCCGTAAACGTCAGTAAGCAGCAGACTGCCTGGAGCTAACTCTGAGTACAAGTTCAAGGAATTAGAAATCAAAAGAATGAGCATAAATAGCGATCCATGTGTTAATATGCAGACGTCTTAGGCAACCAAAAGGAAAAGCATGGAAATAATCATCTTGTCTGAGAGAACGAAAGCTTGAGGTCTTTGGGACACAGGAGGTGGTTAAAAGGGCCTTCAAATTATAGGCTTGGAGATTTCCTCAAAATGCCTCCTCCACAGCTGTCTTCCTAATGCACCTTTCAGAGACTCAGCTGTGTTCTGTAATGGTTTTTGAAAAGGTTATACTCCCATGTAAAGATTTTACCCCTTTTTCTCTAAGCAACTGTTGCTGAAAGCAAAACAAAATAGGCCTGCCTCTGAACCCGGGAAAGCTCAATCACCGAAGACATAAAAGGAAAGATTTCAAATTTGGAAGATTAAAACCCACTTTAGGACAACATTTTTGGAGGACTAGCAATGTCCAGTACATTCTGATGGCAGTTTGATGGCGCTTGCAGCTGGACACTAAAAATAGGAAACTTGCAGAGGAGACATCCTTAGCAGTGTGCTAATCTCAGAGCCTTCACAACTGCTTCCAATTGCAGTTCAATGAATCCCTTCCAGCAGTGGTTCTCAAGCAGTAGTATTAGCATCACCTGGGAATCTGTTAGGACTGTTCACTCTCAGGTCCTATCCCAGATCTACTGAATCAGATGCTCTGAATGTGAGTCTCACCATGAATTTTACCAAAGCTCCCCATGGAACCCTAATGCACCCTACAGTTTCAGAACCACTATCTTGGCAAATGACCCCAAGCAGAATGGCATTGAAGGTCATAGCCTCACCATCCTACTCTCGATGTCTCCATGGCTTCTCTGTCTATTTCTCTAGGTAATTAAGAAATGTTCACATGAAACTACAAAGGCCTGGCAGAAATTTCTAACATACCAGGAACTGGGAGTGAGGGGCAAAGTTTGCCATTGGGCAAATAATCCGGGAACTCTGATGTCTTTACAGGTGAGACATGTGAGCGTTTAGAATTCCCCTGGCTCTGCTCCTCCAGCTTCTCCTACCTGCTTGATCCCCATTTGGTGATCAGCCTACATCCTTTCTTCCACTAGTTTTCCCAGCTATCTTGCTTGTTTTTTTTTTTTATTTTTTTTTTAACAACTCCTTCATGTTGTCATGGCTCCTTCTAGCAGCTCTCACGATGGAAGCAAGCCCTGAATCGGCAAAAGTTTAGGAAGCTAATGAATCCCAGGAAGGGTAATTAGCTCTCTTTGTCTACTCCCAATCCATTTTTATTTAAATTTAGAATCTACCTTCTGATGCAACTAATACAATTGCTATGTCAGGAATGAAGAAACTGAGACCGAGAGAAGCTCAAAAAATGTTCCCAGAATGATACAGGTCTCAAGTGCTTGATCTGGGAACCAAACCCGTTTTTACCTGCCTGCCAAGTTCTTTTTACCCTTTCCTCATCACACCACCTCACATGTGTGAGCCTCTTGTTTTGTCTGGAAGGTCTGCACTGTACTGGTTGTTTGTAGGGACCAATATGTAGAGGTTGAAAGTTACAGGTGTGACTGAGTTTGCTTAGCTCTGTTTATCAATAAAACAAAGCCAAATGACTTTGTGTTAGATACAGATCACAGAAAACAAGAGCAAACAATTCTTAATCATTTAGAATTTCTTTCCTCTTCTTTCATAGTCCCTCTGTGTTACTTTTTCATCTTTACTTTAAAAATACCCTTGGGAAATGCCACTGAAGATGAAGAAAGGAAAGATGGGGCTTATCCCGGCATCTTTTGAGGATCAAATGTAACACAAAGGAGGGAAATGGAGTGTATAAAAAGGAATAATGCATGTGTTTGGCTTTAATCAAAATGTGAGTGGGACAAAAATTAAAGACTATTTCTAAGTTTAAAATAAGGGTGCAAAAGAAGGAATATGGTTAAGTGTCTTTATCTCTCAAGCAGCAGCTAGGGAAATGGGCTTGCAGGTACAGCAGGAAGAATTGAACATGATTAAGTCAGGAAGGAGGGCCCCGGGTTGCTGGTTGGGTTTCTCCAGGACAAGTTACTATGACTTAAATAATTCTCTTCCCTGCCTACTCAATTGAGGTTCTTTCATTGTAGTGATCCCTGCAGGCCTCTCCCGGATGCAGAACTTTCTGGGATGACTTCTGAAGTTACTTGCAAAATAAGGACCTCATGGCCAATCACCAACCCAAATTCAAATCCTGGCTGTATTTTAATGAGCAGGATGTGCGGCAAATAAATCCACATCTGAGATTCTGTTACTTTATTTGCTCCCTGAGAGTGATTTAATTTTTTGTATATCACCAAGCTGCCTCAAAAGGATAAGTTACACATTACTGCGGCTCCATACCAAATAAAATGTGAGACCCCTTTCAAAATATATATTGAAAGTTTCAAGCACAGACCCTTCTTAGGGCAGAGACCTGTGGGCCTGCACAGGTCACATGGCCATGAACTTCCAGATCCGTAGGTAATCGTTCCTGAGCACCTGGGAGATACCATAGCTCAAGAAGACCCAGAATAGGCAAACACAGGTTGATGTGTGACCCTATGCCAAGGACCTGGCAGGTCTCACGCTGCTCTATACAGACCTGTGAGCAGGTTAAGCAATGGTTTGAAACATAGTATGGACATATTTAAATAGATTTAAAATCCTCACCTTGATTTTTCCAAGTTGAGACCCCGAGTTTATTGATAAGATTCAATGAGATAGCAAATGAGACTGCATGGCCCATTGTAGAAACAACACAGTATTTCCCCAGAATTGTTCCTGGAATTCCCTGCATGAGACCACAAGATTGCTTCTTACAACATAGATGCGGGGATCCCCTGACAGACCTAATGAACCAAAAGCTCTGTGGTGGAACATGGGAACCTGCATTTTTACAAGAGATTCTTATGCCACCAAAGCTGTAAAATGACTACAGTTAACACATTACCCATCAGCCCCCTCCCAATTCTAAAAATAATCTTAATATATAAATTCTGCTTGACTGAAGCCTAGCCATTACCCCAAACATGTGAATCTTAACAATGCAATTTTTTTTCTGTAGCAATAACTGTTGTTACAACAGTAATTGTAAATATACAAACTATAGTTCTTTGAGCATTGTCTACCGGTCAAGTGCTTATTAGGCATTTCATTTAATCCCATAGTGACTTTTAAGGTAGGTATTGCCTTTTCATTTTATAGGAAAGGAAACTTCTACTCAGACACATCAAGGGACTTGCAGCAAGCGAAGTGATGGTGCTGAGATCAAAGCCTGGCATTTTGCAGGCCCAAAGTTCACTGCATTGCAGTACACCAGGCTACCTTTCTAAGCAGGAAAAAAACCAGATCGCGAATGCAGCTAAACTATCCCGCAGCTAAACTACCCTCGTAAATGTATTTATTTATGTATGTATGTATGTAGGTATGTATGAATGTATGTGTGTATGTGAGATCTAGGTGCGTTGGCCTTCCTAACAGTAAATTTAGAGTTTGGAGAAAGAACCCCCTAGAGAGTTAAAGTGATGGAGAAGCTCTTTTGCTCAGCAGGAGGTGCCCTAGAAACAGTGTTATTGAGATGCTGTTTTCTCCAGTCTCAAGCTCAACCCAGAATGTCTAATGAAACATTTGTAACTACTTGTTTTCCCCTTGTTAATAAAGCTGGCTAAAAATATTCCAAAGAGGACAAATGCAAGAGACAAACAAAGAGACACATTTTAAAAAATTGAATGGAGGTATAAGAAATAAAGCTACATGAGGCAGCTAAGAAGTAAAACACAGAAGGGAGTTTGTATTATATCCATTTCTCTTTTTACCAAATGAGTCATAAGAAGAGTGGTGAATGAGCTAAGTTTTAGTCTTTCCTTTTCGTAGACACGGAACACAAGGAAAGAAGAAAGAGACTATGTACAGTTCAGTCTTTTTATCATTTTAGCTTGCTTTCATTCCTTATTCTTCATCATGTGCCAAGAAAGAAGACAGAAATGGAAATCTGACACAACTGAAATGGACCAAACTCCACAGTTCTACATTTATTCCTTAATAGCTCTGGGTTAGTAAGAGTTGGTTGGCCTATCTATTCTTTGCCTCACAATTATTACGCCTTGCAAAATTTGTTAGACATTAGCAAAGGAATATAATACACAGCAAGATTTAAAACATAAACACTGATGTTTAAAGCAAATACCTGTTCTTACTATTTAGTATAACTTTGGAGTTTCATCAGTGTCCTAAGTAAAATTTACTCTGAACCCTTCTTAATTAAAGAAAACTTCTGAGTGTTGTTTTCTCTACGGTGGCTTCAATTTGGATTTTTCTCCGCTGCAACAAGACGGTGTAATCAGTGGTGTGCTAGTAGGTGTTTAACAATCAGCTCTCTGAGGGTATAAAATAATTATTTGTAGCATTTGCTGATTTCCATGCTGTAAAAACTCCCACATGGCTGATTTTAGCTACCCACGTGAAGTCACTAAAACAGAAGATAGGAAAAGATGCACATAACCACCTCTTCCAAATTAATATTAACCAGCTCCTGCACACAACTGTCCATAATTATTTTTGAATTAATTGGGACTTTATCAGTGCATGTGGTTTCTCACTGATTTAGTTTACTTTCTTTTTTTCCTTTTTTATTTTATTTTTTTTAATTTTCTCAATATGAAAATACTGGAATATATTGAATTCATTTATCAGTTCCCTCATTAATGAATATTTGATGTTCCCATGGTTTTGCTAATAATAACTAATACTTCCCTAGCATTTACTTGGTACCGGGTATAGTTTTTTTTTTTTCTATATGAATTTTTTTTTTTTATTCTCTTAACAATCTTGTAAGATATTTCACCAATAAGTAAGTACTTGTAGAATTTTCATAGCTGTATTTTGTCACCTTAAGGAATTTCCCTCCTATATCTAATTAGTTCAGAATATTTACCACACATGGATTTTTAATTTTGTGATGGTTTGTCCTTACCTATTGAGGTGATCATATATTTTTCTCCTTTATTTTGTGTATATAGTGAATTGTATTGATTGTTTTTAAATGTTAAACTAATCTTGTGTTCCTGAGATAAATTTGATATGACCTTAATGCATTTTCTTGTTTTTATATTATATTGCTGAAATTGATTTGCTCATATTTGTCAAGCATTTATATATATATATATATATATATATATATATATATATATATATTCAAAAGGGATATTGATCAATGTTTTCTTTTCTTCTAATTTATTTTTCTGGATTTGGGATCAGGGTAATGCTGGTCTTATGACTTGCGAAGTGTTCTTTCTTCCACTAATTTTTAAAAATGTTAGTGCAGCATTGGTAGTCTTTCTATAAATGTTTGATTTAATTCACTTGTGAAGTTATCTCTACTTATGTTTCTTTGGGGAAATTTAACTATCAATTTAATTTACTTAATAGATATAGATGAACTCAGATATTGTATTTTTGTGCCAGTGTTGGTAATCTGTGCCTTTGAAGAAATTTACCCATTTAATCTAAATTGTAAAATTTCTTGACATAAGATTTTTAATCATATTTTCATATTACCCATTTAATGCCCATAGAAAATTAAAATATCTCCATTTTTTCCCTGATATTGTTAATTTTTTTGAAACATATTTTTGCTTGTTATGTGACTCTAGATTGGCAGTGTTTTTACTCTTACTCATTGTCTCTAGTTTCCAATATTTCTGATGGTAAGTTAGCTGTTGTTTTAATTATAGCACTGTATTTAAATGGCTATTTTTTAATATTTGGTTACTTCTCAAAATTTAATTTCATCTTCGATTTTCAGTGGTTCAATTGTGATGCTCTAGGTAGAAATTTCTTCTAATTTATTCAGTTTGGGGTTCAATACATTTCTTGTATATGTGGGCCAACGTCCTTCACCAATTATGGAAAATCTCAGCGATTGCTCTTTTGTCAATTTTCCTATAATTTCTTTACCAAATTTATAATACTTATTTTAAATACTTGGTTTTAAATTTTAATAGCAGACTCTCTGTGGGTCTGCTTCTATTATATATTCTTACTTTTGCCTATGTCATATTTTCAGATATTTTTTCATGTTTCATACTTTTTTGTTGCTCTTGGACATTGGATTTAAACAAAAATAATACAGACTAGAGTTAATATTATTTTTCACCAAAGGGGATATACAAGTTTCACTGTCAGAAAACAAAGGAGAGGGAATATTCGCTTCGATCTCTCCAGATATTGAGCTGGGTTTGAGCTCTGTGTAGCTTTAATTAGTTTCATTTCACATTTATTTATTTATTTTTTAAATCTTCATTGTGAATCTGCCTTGTTTTTATTTTAGGGCTCTTCTCCTTTCAGGTTTCTGAGATATAAATACCACGATTGGGAGAGATTTCCTTCTGCCTATAGCACATGCCCTACCAACACCCTTCTCCCTCCTGCAATGCCAGGGAGTAGGACAGAATAGGCAAGCAGGGAGAACTAGATCTATGTTTGGGGAGATTCCAGATTCCAATCCCTCTTGTCATTCCAAATGGCCATTACAATTCTAATGCTTTCTCCTTACTCGAGCAAAGTCCTGGGAAATAAGATTCATAATCAGTTCTATAAGCATTTATATATATTGACTCATTTAATATTAATGACAACACTGTGAGAAATGTACTATTATTATTCCCATTTTGGAAATGAGAAAACTGAGGCACATAAATGTTTAAAAAAAGGAAAAGAAGAACACGAAATCTTGCTCAAGGCTACACAGCTAGTAAGTTGTTCACGTGAAATTCAAGCTCTGCAAACAGTGTAGCAAGCTCCCTTTCAGAAGGACTATCCTAAGGAAGTTGCTTCCTATGGCTTGGGATCTGTAATTATTAGTAAAGGGTATCTTGTACATATCTGAAATTATCTTTGCTCCTTTGACACCCTGAAGTATAGTTGCTTCTTTTCCAAATAATTACTTTAATTAAAAAGTCCATGTCTGGTCCAATCTGCGCCTTTTCAGATAGTACCATATATTATATCACTAGCACGGATACGATCAATAGGCTTATATGTTCCCCGGGTCATCCTTGGCTTCTTATATATGTCTGCTCTCCTGGTTTCATCAGGCTTTGAGCCCTCCTGTCTTGGTCCTATTCTCGTCCTTTGGACAGAAACAGGAATACATATGGCTGTTCTTTATCCCAGGATCTATCTATCTGAGCCTCCTCATCTCTTGCTGCTCCTGGTCAGTGGAATGCCTTTTCCCTGGGGTCTCACCTTGGCTTTTGTCCTGCCCAGGTATTTTGGTTAGGAGTCATTTAAATGACAACGGAGATAAAACAGTAATAGCTTAGACATATTCCTTATTAGAACATCTGGATGTGAATCAAATGCTGAGAAATATTATTCTGAGTGGAGACTATACTGGGTTATTAAATTTTGTATTTTGTGTTCCTATAGAAAACCATTCAACTTTGAATGGCGCTAAAGCCAAATTCAGAAAATCAGAATGGTAGATTCAATAATGTAGATACTCTATAGTACTTTATGTTTCAGGCTTTGGGCAAGACTAAGGATGAATTTTAATTCAGGTTGAAATAATATTCCAAATGTCACCTCACACCAAACAAAAAGCTGCACTGTTCACACAAGTGGATATTCCATCAACATTCATTTTTATAAATGTAAAAGATCGTCATTGGCATTTAGATAACCAATATTCACATTTTCATGACAATGATTGGAAAAAGAATGGGAAATGTCACACTATCAGTTCTTTTTCTAAGAGTTCAAGAATGTGTCTCTAATATCTTGTGTTCTTTGGAGCACATTTTCCTTAAGATGAAAAATGACAACTCCACATGATTGTTCTCTCCACAAAGCTGAGAACAAAGTCCATAGAGAGACATTCTAATTTTCCAGCCAATGACTATTTTGGTGCTTAAATAATCTAAATACCATGGGCAACTACTTTCGTTGTAGAGAAAAATACATTCAGCAATGAAGTAACCATATCCAGCTAATGACAACTGCAGCCCACCCTCATTCTTGCATTTAGTGAAGGCCTGTCATGCTGTCTTTTCTTTTGAAGTTCCATAGAGAGTCACATTAAGGGGGTGAATGCTTCCATTTTCAGGTTCCATTTAGGCCACCCTATTAACTTTCTGTTAAAAGCTTTTTCTTTTTTTCCCCATTTGAACATTTTCTTGTAAAATCTCTAGCTGGAAGAAAAATTCCTTTTAGAAAACTTTGACTGAAATATAGAAGTAGTTTTTAAGTTATAAGCCTTTGAAAAAAAGTGTAGGTTTTCCGGTTTTGTAAAAGAAAAAAAAAAATCAATTCTATCTTTTATTTTGTACCGTCTTCACTAAAATATGGATTGATAGAAAACTCCAGATCTGCATTTTTTTAATTGACCCTACTTGAAAAGAAGTGGGTAAAACTTTTGGTAAAATTTAACGTGCTACTTTTTTTTTTTTTTTAATTGAAATGCCTGAGCATTGCAACCTGGGATGATGCTATTCCCTGCTTATCCTGCACTAGCATTTGTAAAAAGGGGAGTATCATTATCCTAACTAATTCCCTAGTTATCCTCTGTGAAGATTTGTAAAGAAATCACTTGGCATCTCATAGAAGCTAATGGCTTAAATGACGATTAGCCGAAACAGCTAGTAAAGGGGTAATTTGAGGATGCATTAAGAACCTTCTGCTCCCAAATACCAAGTATGCTATTTCTTATTATTCTAGCTTAAATCCTTTGTAGGTTGGGGACGTTAGGGAGGTTTTTGAAGTCATTTGTGGATGTTCAGGCCCCTGAGAAGTACTCAACATTAAGAAGTAAGATCACAATAAAGAGAATCCTGTAAGAGTGATAGATTATTCCTATTTTGAGAAAGATTAGTATAACTGAGATTCATTTCAGTCTTGGTGGAAGTTCTTCAGTCAAGACGGGTAATGAAGGATACTCTTATTTAAAGAGGGAGTAGAATATCCAAAAAGAAAATACTTGGTTCATAGGCAAACTGCAATATTTGGACAACTTAGACTTAGGTTGAATAGTTGTGGGAATGGATTTAGAAGTGAGATGAAGAGTCATGTAAACCGATTAAGAAACTTGGGTTTATCCATAGTCCTTAAGGAGAAATGAAAGTTTTTATAGAGGTAAACAATGACATGTATGAGTTGTAGAAAGTGAATTCCATCCAGGAAAAAAAAAATCAGTGAAGGTAGATCAGAAGGAGAAATCATTTTCTGAGAAACCTCCACACTGTGCTCCATAGGTGCTGTATCAATCTGCATTCCCAGCAATCCCTCTCCGGGGTATCTATCCAAAAAATCTGAAAACATTTATCTGTAAAGATATGTGCTCTGATGTTCATTGCAGCTTTATTTATGGTGGCCAAGACATGGAAACAACCAAAGTGTCCTTCGATAGATGATTGGATAAAGAAGATGTGGTATATATACACAATGGAATATTACACTGCCATAAGAAAAGATGAAATGGTGCCATTTGTGACAACATGGATGGATCTTGAGATTATTATGCTCAGTAAAATAAGTCAGACAGAAAATGTCGAGAACCATATGATTTCACTGATATGTGGGATATAAAACTGAAAGTAACAAAGGAACAAAACAAACAAAGAAATAAAAACTTATAGACACAGATAATAGTTTAGTCATTACCAGAGGGTAACGGGGGGACGGGGGTGGTAGATGAGGGTAAATGGGGTCAAATATATGGTGATGGAAGGAGAACTGACTCTGGGTGGTGAGCACACAATGTAATATATAGATGATGTATTACAGAATTGTACACCTGAAACCTATGTAACTTTACTAACCATTGTCACCCCAATAAACTTTAATTGAAAAGAAAGACCCCATTTAGATCCTGATTTTAAAAAGAAGAAGAAGAAGGAGGAGAAATCATGGGAGAAAGAAAATCCATCAAGAAATTTGTAATCTGGATGAGGAATGATGAAAGAGCTGTAATGATGAAGGGATGAAGTCCATATATTTTAGAAATAAAGACTATGATATGGTTAAGGATGATTTAAAGATTTTATATGGGTAGAAAGAAAAATTGCAAGCATAATTTTCAATATGATTATTGAACAGTGATATAAGGTGAGGTATTTTATATACCTTCTGTATCAAATTGATCTGTCCTTCAAGTTGCTAGATCGTACACACTTTATTTTTTAAACATGAATACCTGGACACTTCCTAGAACTTTTCCATGAATGTAAACTTTTGTTCATGCGTCCACTGAATTTACATGTTGGGAAGAGATGCTATTTATTGTACTTAACATAGGACAGAAAAAGGACAGAGTTTCAGGAACTGTTTATTGACTAGATCAACCAGGAAGTAATAATAATAACAATCATCATCATTATTATCATAATGACAATATCCTTATTATATAGTTTACAAAGAGCATCGCACATGTGTTATCTTATATGATTGTATGTGAGCCAGGTAAATTTAGAATTGGAAAAAGAAAAACAAACTTCAGAATAGTTAAGTAACTTTCCCAAGATCACAGAGCCTGTAAATCTAAGGGGTGAGATGAGAAGCACATTTTCCTAGTTTTCATTATACCAGCTACCTCACCAACCAATGGTGAAACGCATGCTGGGGGTTCGATGACCTTCCCAGCGTAACTAGCAACAACAGGACAGAGACAGTTCAGCACTGTTTAGGGTACTTCTGATTAAATACTTTTATATCATATTTCCTGTTAACAGCCTGCGTTTTTGTGCTTCTTCTTCAGAAATGTTATCCCCTTTTAATTATAACACCAACAGTCAATTTGCCTTTGTTTTTCATTAATCTAACTTAGATGAATTTGTTATTATCAATTAGTTCAGCAGAGCTGTTTCCATTGTCTCCATGGATTCCTAGAAAGCATTGTCCTGAACCCCACAATCAAACACTGACATTTCTTGGTCACACTATCAACGAATCCTGTAAAAATTATACTACTGTAAAAAAAAAAAATACACCCCTATGAGCTAAGTTTATTTGCAAACACACTGAGATGAGTAATAATGGACAGTGACATAATAGTTTCCCTTAAGTTATTTTAAACATTCTAATAGTAATGAACACAACCATGGATCTTCAAAGGATGGAGGGATTAAGGATTAATAGGCTAATTGGAAGGTGACAATTAGATTTTAAAAGAGGAGTAAGTTTACCAGGTAGACAAAAAGGGAAAGGCATTGCAGGCAAGGGAAGATGGTGACAAAGATACATTAGACATGAAATTGCTTGGCAATTGTGGAAGCTGATTAGAGTTGATAATAGCTGAAGTAGACAGTGTGAAGAGAGGCAAGGTGGGAATTGAGACTGTCGGTTTGGCTCTCCAATATGGTAGATTGCAGTGCCATATGGTTGCAAATAAAATAAAAATAAAAATTCTGTTTCTCCGTTACACTAGTCACATTTCAAATGCACGATAGCAATGTCTGGCTAGTGGCTATATGTTGGATAGCATAGAAATGAAATACTTCCATCATCGCAGAAAGTTCTTTGGGACATCTTTGGTGATGGACAAGGGCCAGGTGCTAGAGGGCTGCACAAGACCATAAATAAGAGAGTAAATGGAAACTGAAAGAAAAGTAAATGAGAGACGAGAACTTCTGAACCACCTCACGAATCCCATCTTAACACTTTATTTTATCTCCCCCATGTTTATCCTGATTTATTGAAAGCTACTATGCACATTTTCATAGCAGTATAAATGTATTGGAGTTTTAATTTTAATATATAGAGATAGATGTAAAATCATAGACCATTTACACAATACCCATAGAGAACATAATTTCTTACCAAAAACCTTTATCATGAATACAAAAGCTCAAGTTTCCAGAGGAGCAAAATTAATTGATTAAAATCATACAATTAGTAAGTGGGGAAATCATATGAAGCCTTTGCTTTCTTCCTCACAATTAGGAACTAGGCCCACAAGATCATAAAATACCCTTGGATCTGGGTTTTGAAATTTAAAGGTTATAACAAATCGATTTCAATTGTCTATTTCAATATATCCAGGGTGTTGTAGGATTAAACAGTGATAATGTGGTGGAATCTCAACATCTGTTCACCTCAAATAATTAGATTACGTGAATTCTAAATCTCTGATATTTGGTTTAGGAATGGGGAACATAGGCACAATTCTTTTCTTTGGAATGTGATGGAGTATTTGCTGTGGGCACTGGAAAAATCTTATTTTCTCACAGATAAAATAAGCAGAAGACAAAAGTGACTATTTTCTTTTACTATCTATGCCTGGAAGAAGCTCCTGGAACATCTACATTCTGAGAATGCAGCCAGCACAAGAAAATGGCAGAAGAGCAGAGCTGGAGGCCTTTCCTTCTACTACTGGAGACACCTACCTAACCATTCCTCATCCAATGAGATCATAAGGATTCTTTCTGTTTGGAATCTAGAATTATACGTAATCTAATTTTGTACACCTAAGAAAAGACATAGTGTAGATTTTTCTCCCTGGACACACATACATGTTTTACTACACATAACAGTTATCTCAAAGGAAGAGAAGACTTTCCAGTTATAAAAATCACTATGTGCAAAGGCACAGAGATCAGGGAACTTGGTTGATTCAATCAAGATTCATTAGTTTTCAGGGATGAATAATTATGACAGAGTCATAGTAGGTAGGGATAGGCAGGCAACAGGAACATTACGAAAAGATTATGGAAGACCTGGCTTGGTATCCCAAGTACTGTATGCAGATTTTATCTCAGAAGTACAAGCATCAACTCTACGAGTAATCCCCAAACATGGTCCTATCTATCCACTTGAATACCACTCATGGATCCGTTATTAGAATAAGTCTTTAGGCTAAACTCCTTGTTCAATAATAAACTTTTAAACACAGCATACTATAATCTACATATATTATTTTAAACATTGATATTGAGATGTTCTAGTACAATATTAAGAAATAGAGCTGGTGATTTGGAGTATAAGTGTGAGAGGGACTGTTAAAACCCAAACAGCTTCTTCAAAGTCCAGCTTGCCAAAAGTATTTCCTTGCAATCCCCCCAAAGGGTCAGACTTTCAAAAGCCCCTCATGTTCTCAAGAGAAACTATCATGGTAAAACATAAGACTGTATGGACCCATTATCTTTGATAGAGAAGATACTATGAATAATTCCGTCCTTTTTGGTTCACAACTCCCACCTTTGAAAAGGGATAATGCAAAGAACACATATACACACACTGTCACTGAAATGTAGGTATTGAGATTTGAGTAAAAAAAAAAAAAGAATTCATTTTAAAAATTATTCCTGCTATATGTGGACACAACTCTAGTGTTTAGACACATTTTCATAGTATAAGAAAAACTGCTATTATTTAGTCATCATGAATAGTAACTAGGGTAGGGGTTTTATAATACACTTTCAGTCTTGCTGTGCTAATCGTTTTTTTCTTGTTTGTGAACAATAGAGTGAATTTTTCAAACAGTACATTTGAGGCTTAAGAGATATAGTCTTTGGCGATGGAGCCAAGGATTTTCTTAGAGAAGCTCAGGTTCATTGTCACCCAAGTACTGCCTGTTGAACACCTACTACATGCTTAACATTATGTAAGATGCTATGGGAGACACAAAAATAGAACAATGTTCCCCTCTCCCCCATTAATGTCCACTGGGAACCTCAGATTGTGACCTCATATGGAAATAAGACCTTTGCAGATATAAGTGAAAATGTGGCCATATGGATTAGGGCTCAAAATCTAATTACTGGTTTATTATAAGAGAAAGGAGAGAGCGATTTGGGAAGTGACACAGAGGAGACAGACAGGGGAGAAGGCCACGTTAAGACAAGAGGTTTGCTTGCAGCCTCTAGAAGCTAGGACAGAAACACAGAACAGAGTCTCCCTCAGGACCTCTAGAAGGAACCAGCTCTGTTGACACCTTGATTTTTAGATGGCTGGCCTTCTGAACTGTGAGAAAATAAATTTCCCCTTTTTTAAGCCACCCAGTTTGTAGTCATTTGTTACTGTAGCCCTAGGAAACTAATATAAAAAGCAAACCAGAATGTGTTGAATTCATGCCACGGGCCTTATTTTGTGCTAGATAGTCATTCAATTGTTCATTGAATTCCCGTAGGGAGTTTGACCCATTTCACAGATGAAAGAACCAAGGCTCACAGAGAGAGATTAATGGCGTCAGTGTGGCAGCAAATCATGGTCAAAAGTCTAGTTCTTGTTTCTTCTGTCAAGCTGTCACCTTAAACTCCCCGGGCATGGATGCAGTCATCTTACAAATGATGTGTTGCTGATGTGGTGTTGTTCAGAGAAGAGGAGCTCACAGAAGGCTGGGGTATAAAAGGATGTTTTCCATGAGGGAATGAAGCGAAGGAGGCATTTTGAAATTTTAATGGAATTTGGCTAGATGGAGAGGTCCAAAAAGGTTTTTCAAGGGGAGGGAGATCGGTATTCTAACTCAATTCTACGATCTCAGCAGTCAAATGCTGATGCCTATGCTGTATTGTGCCTTTTTTGTAGGATCCCTGCTCTGTTGTATCTCAGTACTACGTATTATCTGCCAGTATTCATACATGTAATACCTTTTCTGATCCTTACAGCCACACTGTGACAGACATGTCTCCTTCTTCTTAGTATAAATAAGGAAAGGAGTCTCTGAAAGCTTAAATTCTTTTTCTTCAAAGTCACGCAACCAGAAATTGATGACAGGAAATTAAATCCTAGATATTCCTGACTTCAAGGTCTGTACATTCCAAGTGTGCAACAGTATAGTGATTCTCCCAGCTCCCCTCGCCACTGCCTTCCTTCTTCTCTTCCCTTGAATTTATTTAGTATTTTTATAGACTAGGAAGAGCACTGGTTAGGACACAAGTTGTACAAGACACTAATCTAGGGCCGGCCCGGTGGCTCAGGTGGTTGGAGCTCCGTGCTCCTAACTCCAAAGGCTGCCGGTTCGATTCCCACATGGGCCAGTGGGCTCTCAACCACAAGGTTGCCAGTTCATTTCCTCGAGTCCCGCAAGGGATGGTGGGCTCTGCCCCCTGCAACTAAGATTGAACAGGGCACCTTGAGCTGAGCTGCCGCTGAGCTCCCAGATGGCTCAGTTGGTTGGAGCATGTCCTCTTAACCACAAGGTTGCAGGTTTGACTCCTGCAAGGGATGGTGGGCTGCGCCCCCTGCAACTAGCAATGGCAACTGGACCTGGAGCTGAGCTGTGCCCTCCACAACTAAGACTGAAAGGACAACAACTTGAAGCTGAACTAAGACTGAAAGGACAACAACTTGACTTGGAAAAAAAAAAAAAGTCCTGGAAGTACACACTGTTCCCCAATAAAGTCCTGTTCTCCTTCCCCAATAAAATCTTTGGGGAAAAAAAAAAAAGACATAAATCTAGATTAGAGTGCAGCATGTTCATGGCTTTCTAGACGTAAGCATGTTTATAGCTGAATATCTGTATGTGTTTGGTAAGAGGAGCAAGGCATATTCATTATGGCCAGAAGACAAATGTGGCTTTCAGCAGGGGACTTGCTCTTCAGCTTTAAGCCATGCAAAAGTCAATGGTAATCGCTCATTTATCTATATGTCCTGCTAAGCTGGGGGCTCCTGATGGGCACGGGCTGTGTCATCACTATCACTATTCTGCTAGCTTCTGGCTCTATGCCTGGCACATAGCATGTGGTCAGTAAATGTTTCCTGGAATGAAGGAATGCATGAATGAATGATTACATAGGATAACGGATAACCTATGTTCCTTTAGGCTTCACTGGTTATTATTCCTCAAGCAGTTTATAGCACATATGAAACATCTAAGCCAAAGCTCATATTTAAAATGGAGAGCTTAATGCTAAATAAATTTCACTAAAACTGATAAATTACATGTAATATTTATATGTTTAGTAAACTTCTGATTTTCAAACAGAAAAAAAAAAAAAACACAAACAAAATATTCAGCATCTTTCTGCCTTGAAGTCTCCTAAATATCAGGTTTCTCTTGTTTTACTTTCCCTTCTCTGACAGGGCATTAATAGTCTTGACATAATAAACAGTTAATAAAGAACACTCAGTATACTTGTGTAAAAAGAAAACAGGAAAACCTAGTTAAGAAGGCATACAACCTTTCTACTAAAATCCTTAATTCTTGTTTCAATGATTAATTTATACAAATCAGAATGTAAACACATTTAAAAAGTTTTCTGATAATTTAAACCAGACCTCATCAGGGTAATTGGATTTTCATTATGTATTTAAGAATCAGTCTTCCCAAACAGTATTATATTAAGATAATGAGACAATATGCATATGCAAATTGCTCACATCAAAAATTATGTTCCTGGACACATTAAACAGGAGATATTAGACATAATGATAACTTGACACATGCAATATCTTCACTTATTCAGATCATGCAATCATGCAAAAATGTGATCATCACAACCTAGTGTGATTATTATGAACTAAAGACGTGCAAGAGAAGATGGACTACAATGCCAGTGGCTTTATTTTAGATTATGAGAAATAGAAAGTGGTATTCCTTCTATAATTTTGATGTGGAAAAGTCCCAAATCCTTTCTTTGCCAATGGATCAAAACGCCAACCTTGCTGAAAGTCACTTTTGCCCTGATCCCACATGAAAAAGCTCCAAAATTCGTGCTGTGGAGTCAGACAGATCCATAAGTCAGTCTTTTCCCTTCTCTCTCCTACCCTTACCCTTGCTGTGTCTGCATTATTTCTCTGGCTCTCTTTTGTCATATGTTAAAACTTAAGAAACATTTCTTTGTGTTTCTTTGCTTATTTACCTAAATAGCCTTCTGGCCCCCTTGGGTCCCTTTGGCCTTCTGGGAAGATCTTTCATAAGGCATAGCTTCCCCTGGAGCATCAGAATTTGCTTCGCAGGAGTGGACTGAGGCCCAGTTCCCCCTCTCCTACCCACACTGCTTTGCACAGGCTAAGGAAGAAGTCAGTTTCCTGTGGAGAACTATTTTTCTCACATACAGGAGAGATGTGTCAGAATAATGGCCTCCTAGTAACTGAAAATAAAAAGACGACTTATTTTGTTCCAGACATTGTTCAAGGACATCAGCAAAACTCTGGGAAGTGGTTATTATTATCTGTTTTTCAGATGAGCCAGTAATTTGCTCAAGGTCATGTAGTTAAGTGGTAGGTGTGGAATTTAAACTTGGATTTATCTGTCCTCAAAACTCTTTCCACCATACCTCCTGACCCAGGAATGTACCTCTCTTCAGGGCAAAGCAAGCAGTACAATGTCAAGCACCTCTATACAAGCTGACTTGGAATCAAAGAACCGTAATACCAATGGGGAGCTTAACCATTTAGTGCAATTACCCCATTTAAAGATGAAAATTGCAGCTCCAAGAGATTCAGTCTTTTACCCAAGGTCACATGTTATGACTCTAATTCTAATCTTCTAACTTCAAGTTTGATATTTGTTGTTATAGACTAAATATTTGTACCCCCCCACCCAAATTCATTTGTTGAAACCTTATCCCCAATGTGATGGCATTAGGAGGTGGGGCCTTTGGGAGGTGACAAGTTCATGAGAGTGGAGCCCTCAAGAATGGAATTAGTGTCCTTGTAAAAGAGAACCCCCAGAGAGCTCTCTTGCCCATTTCAACATGTGAGAACACAGGGCGAAGACTGTCTCTGTGAACCAGGAAGTGGACCCTCCCCAGACACTCAATCTGCAGGTGCCTTGGTCTTGGACTTCCCAGCCTCCAGAACTGTGAAAAATAAATTTCTGGTGATTATAAGCCACCCAGTCTCTGGTATATTGTTGTAGCAGCCTGAACGGACTGAGACACTCATCTATAATGATATTGTTACCTCTCACTTAACAATCTGGTTTACTTTAATGTAGGTTACTTTTTTCTTTTGTATTTTTCTCATTTCCGCAGTTTTAGCCTCTATTTTTATTATCTTCACAGATGAAACAAACCCACAAAAATTTGCATTTACCAACCTTCGTTTCTCCCGTTCTGACCACCTCTGAAGAAATATTTAGAAAAAGTACATTTGAGATCACTATGAGTTTGAATGGATTAGAACAAATTGTAGAACTATTTGGAGTTTAAATCACAGATTATTTACAGTTTCCTTTCTCTTTACTTTTGAATTTTTTTAAGTGAACTGATTTTAAAATGATGTTAATGACGTCACCAACTTGCCAGTCAGAAAGTTTGCAACTTGCCAGTGTACTTCTGACCAAGCCTAAAATATAAACAAGCAATATAAATTTATAAACAGAGTACAATAAAATAAAAGTGCATAGCTAAGTAACAGACAGACGGCTTCAAGGTTATCCTAGAGTCAGTGCTGTCTGAGGATGCATAACATTTTTTCTTGTTAGCCAATATTCTGCCATTTGGGGAACAGTTAGCAATTCATCTATCACTATGCTTAGGCTACATAAAAAGGAGAACACTTGTAAAAGGCTTTTATTTTGCTCTCCAATGATAACAGGAACCAAATGCTTGTTTCTCCTAATGGAATTTGAGTGAACAATATTAAAAAAAAAGAAAGAAAGAATAAACTAAAGGCTATATTCCAATACATCTCACAGGGAATTGTTAAAATCGTTCTCTTTTTCCACACTTGACTTTTGAAAAGAGTTTCTGTTTTGACATTTTACCTGAGTACATTTATTGCTCATACTGAACACTGTCCCTTGACCCTAGAATAACATTTTGAAAACTTAAGAACAGGCAAAGCCCACTCAAGAGGTAGAAGTGTAACCTTGCACACAGGTTAGATCCAAATTGGAAAGCAATGTCCAAATCAGGAGTTTTTATTGTGTGTTACCTTACCAAGTGATTAAGCGTCTCCTTTCCAATGGATACGAAGAGGTGACTTGCTGACTATAGAAGTTCCTACAGAATATATATTCTCCAATATAAGTGGAATACAGGAAGAGATGAGTAGACATTGAGGAAGAAGGAAACAGGAAGTATGGCAAGGATAAGGTAGTATCAACAAGAAATTCTGATTCATCATTAAATAAGAAATACTAACTTTTATTAAGCATTGGCTCAGGTCAATTTCCCTAGAAGCAAAGCCTGAAATGAGAATTTTTGTACAAGTGATGAATTTGGGGAGGAATGGGTGAGAAAAACAGGATAAGACATTTTCAGATGGAGAATCGCTTTAGGCTGATCTGATAAGAAGATCGGGAGCTGCAGTGTCCAATACTGCAGCCATGAGCCACACATGGCAATTAAGTGCTTGAAATGTGATTAACCTGAGCTAAGATGTACTGCAAGTTTAAAATACATACCAGTTCACAGACATACTACAAAAAAAGGTAAAATATCTCATGAATATATTTTTTTACTGATTACATGTAGAAATGATGACTTTTGGATTAACTAAAATCTATCATTAAAAACTGCACCCATTTTGTTTTACTTTTTTAATGTGACTATCAGAAACAATTAATTAGAAATGTGGTTTACATTTATTTCTATTGAATAATGCTGCTTTAGAATGATAATCTGGATAATCTGGATTTAACAAACAAGCAAAAAGTCATAGACACAGACAACAGTTTAGTGGTTACCACAGTGTAAAGGGGGAGGGAGGAGGTAGAAGAGAGTAAAGGGGGTCAAATATAAGGTGACGGAAGGAGATTTAACTTTGGGTGGTGAACACACAATGCCATATGTAGATGATGTATTACAGAACTGTACACTTGTAACCTATATAACCTTATTAACCAATGTCACCTCAATGAATTTAATAAAAATGTTTAATACATAGTCAAGTAATGTTGTCCTTCTCTCACACCTTCCCTCACTCCTTCCCTCCCTTCTTCCTTCCTTCTGTAATGCATGGACTCAGCTCCCACTCTCTGCACAAGAACACAGGATATCGTGGGGCCAAAAAGGAACAACAATAGAGCCATAGATGGGGGGGAGTCATACCACTATATTCTCGATGGCAGCTGGTCGAGACACAAAAGCAAACATCCGCCAGTACCCCAATGAGGGGTCTTCCTGCACCCCCATCTCACTAGAAGCAGGGAGAGACACATGAAGTAGGATCAACACGATCCGCAATCCACAATTCGCTCCCTGCCCGCACTTGCTAGCTGCAATCTGAGCTTGCTGGACTAGCCATGGCAGTTATATTAGTGGCTAATGGCTAACTGGTTACAGCTGATAGCCACCCAGCCACAGCGGGTGACTATCTGATTCTAGCTGATGGCCATCTAATAACCAAGCCAGCACCTTTCCACATGAGGTTGAGAGCTGGGAAACTGCTCTCTGGGACTCCGTCCCTACCCTTCTTTCCTTCCTTCCTTCTTTCTTTCCTTCCTTCCTACTTTCCTTCCTTTTTTCCTTCCTTGCTTCCTCCCTCCCTTCTTCCCTTCCTTCCTCTCTATTTTCCCCCAAATTCTCTAACCACTTATGTTGTTTAACAATTAGCTATGTAGGACTGTTTTCCACATCTGTTACTCAAGTTACATGGAGGCCTGTGATCTCATCATCCAAGCACCCAGGCAGATACATCCATAAAAGTACTGTCCAAAGCATAACTACAGAATGCTCCTGACAGCTTGGTGGTGGGAAGGGATATTGGCAGCAGCTCTTCAAAATAAGCAGCTATCCAAAGTCCAAAAACATTATCACCTGGCTTCCAGATGCTACCATTTTTTCATCTGTAGACCCGTTTAATTGATGGCAGGTGAAAGTTACTGTGACAGAATATCTAAATAAAAAGGACCACCACATTCCACTTCTGAAGCCTTGCAAATAGCAGGCACTCAGAAGATACTTAAACATTCAGTAGCAGCTGCTGAAAGCCAACTTATACACTTTAAAATTCACATTTACATTATATCACATGTGATACGTTGCACTGCAATTTATACCATTTCCAACCCAGACTCATTCTTCTCATGTGTGGACCCCTTTGGTGCATGCTCATTGTCTAGAAGTGCTTGGTAACTGCACGGATTTCTTGCTGGAAACTTTTTATGACAGAAGCTAATCTTCATCATCATTATCATCACCATCATTATCAATACCGGTGTGTCACCACTGATAATATGTTTTAACTTTTGCCCACAGTGCATGATCTGTATTAGGCACCATAAGTGATATATAATGTTGGATATTTGGGATAATGATGCAAAAATCCATATGGTGAACAAAGTCAATAGTGTATCCTGTGCCTGATCTCCTTTGGCAAGTTTTAGCTCAAGAAAATTTGAAGACAGGTAGCAGTTCTAGAATATAACCTAACTACAAAGCCTATTATTAGCTTGGGTGAATTTTACTCCTTTCTCTTTTCCTACCCTTTCGATTGCCTTGCATTTAAAAAGAAAAGAAAAGAAAAGAAAACCCACCAGCCAATCCTGCAGGGTAGCATAAGGAGTAGTCAGCTGACCAAGACTCCATTGTAGTGACAGTGACAGTAAATACAAAAGTGGATTCAGTGGTGGAACATGGAAGAAAGGGAAACAGTGCAATGAATTTCTGGGTATATTAGACATCTAAAAAGTAATGAATGTGTAGTAGGCCTATGGATATTTGATCTAGAAAGTATTAATAGTGCTTGATTTTTAACATTTGGAACTAACATTCATTTATCTAATCTGTTTCTTAGATTATAATGGATTTTTGTCCACAAAGGATGGAAGCCACATCACAGCCAAATGATAAAATGCTATTTGTGTATGCAAAACAGTTCGGTTATTTGCTGCAATTAAACTAACATCTCAAGAGTGATTTGAAAAGAAGACGTCGACAATGATTAGAAAAATAAAGCAATTTTTGCTATGGTTTTGAGAAAAAAAATACAAAATGCACCAAAGAAATTAGGCTTCAGGATTTAGTGTTTATCATTACCAAAATTGAACTCTCTGATTGTAATGATTTAGATAAAACTCTCTTGTTTTGCCAAAGCAATAATTTCTAAGGGAGGTTTTCTTGTTAAAGCTGTTTTTTTTGTTTTTACTGCTGCCTATACAAAAATTAGTGTGAAAAATAGGAGATAAACTATACCTCATGTATATCATTCTTAGATGTTTGCTCTTTGGATCTTTCTGAGTATTATTTTGCCAATAATTTCTTGAACAGGATCCTTCCACTTGACTCTCTGATTTAAGAAAACAATGGGACTTCACATGTCAAGTTGGTTCCTCAAAGAATCTTAAAGTATCTTACGAATAATATATTAATCTTCACAGAAATCCCTAGGTAAAGGTAGTTCACAGGTGGGAAAGACAGATTTCAATGACAAACCTAAGGGTCAGATAAGCCAGTGACTTAACTCAAGTCTTGGATAGGCTCATGTATGAAATTCTGATTTTCATACCCCTGTATGAAATTCTACTTCATTGTGACAAAAATGCTCCCCGTGAAGTTTAGTAAATCAATGACCAGGACTGAATAATTTAAGCTCAGGGAACGAAAATGACACACACATCAGAACAGGACTTGCTCTTGGCCGATTTGTAAAAGCAGTCAAGGTTACTAGAGTTTTTCTTGTTAGTATGACAAAAAACATCTCCTGATCTGCTGAAGTTACAAGTTCTGCCAATCAGCTTCGTAAGTATGCACTGGCCCTCTACCATGTGGTCAGCCCTGTGCTTGGATCTTGGGGTACGAGCTCATAGCTTAAGATAAAAGTTCAGCTTATATTTGTTTCAGCTCCTCTATCTTACAAATCAGCAAGTTTGTATTATTTGCATTAACTGGTGTTGTATCCATGCATTAGAATTGCTAGTGAGGAGGTACAAAGCAGTGACGTTATGTAATATTTTGAAAGATTATCATATTCATCCTGTGGGGAAAAGAGATGAATCAAAACAGTAATGGTTAGCTCCTTTCAAGATATATGTATGCACAATGGAATACTATTTGGCGGTAAGAAAAGATGAAATAGGACTTTTTGTGACAACATGGATGGATCTTGAGATTATAATGCTAAGCAAGTCAGACAGAAAAAGCAGAGACCCATATGATTTCACTGATATGTGGTATATAAACCAAAAACAACAAAAGAACAAGACAAACAAATGAGAAACAAAAATTCATGGACACAGACAATAGTTTAGTGGTTACCAGAGGATAAGAGGGGAGGGGGGTGGGAGATGACGGTCAGGGGGATAAAATATATGGTGATGGAAGGAGAACTGACTCTGGGTGGTGAACTCACAATGGGATTTATAGATGATGTAATACAGAATTGTACACCTGAAATCTATGTAACTTTACTAACAATTGTCACCCCAATAAACTTTAATTAAAAAAAAGATATATGTATGGTTTCCATAATTATGAGATAAAACATAAGGCTCAAGATCTTAGGATACTTGGGAATGCACGCCCATAATGGTCTACTACTGTGTACAGAAGTCTCACGTGAACATGAACATAGAGCATGAAAAGCACAGGTGACTGAATTTTTCATAATTAAGAAAATTACAGCTATAATGGAAGGATATCCAGATATTTTTACTCCCATATTTGAAACTAAGAGTCCTTAATTTGTCGACCGGTAAAGCAAATTAAAACAACAAACAAACATGCAAAAACAGAATACAATCAAGACCCTGGAATCCAAATTTCACTTAATGTTATACCCTACTGTGTATTTCATTTTGTATTAACTCATGCCACTCTCCTTGATCAGCTCTTTACCATCTCAGATCTGTTTTTCAATCTATTGCCTGAGTCCTCTCACAGAAAGGTAAATCTAATCATGGTTCTGCCCTTCAAACCCTTGTTTAAGGGACACTTTGCCTACAGGTCACACACAAAAGTCAAAGTGTTCTGACAATTTATTCCCAAGTGCCAACTTTATTGGTCAACAGTATCCTTTCTACATTTCCATGAAAAAAAAGAAAAAACTTTCCTGTTTTTTTAGAAGGGCTATTTTTACTTTTATCTATCTGAGGAATATACGAGACGTGATCAAGAAATACAGTAAATGCTGCTGCCGAGTGCTACCCAGCGGAAAGGCAGGGATCTTCAATATGGAAAGTGGCACAATGAACCTTAGTAACAGTGTGTGACAAGTTTCAACTTGCTTGGTGCAGTCACTCAGGTGTGAGCTATGGTTGAGAGAAGGTGTGTTTTAAAGTGTACCATAAATCATCTTCCACCATGACAACACTCTGTGTCACACATCACTTCTGTTATATAGCAATTTCTGTCGAATAAAAAACATTACAGTATGTTCTCATCCCCCTTATTCACCATAAATGGCACCGCGTGACTTCTGGTTCTTCCCTAAAGTCAAAATGATTCAAGACATCAAGGCAGCCACAACAGTGCAACTAAAGACACTCACGAAAGAGGACTTCCAGAACTGCTTCAGAAAGTGGCCTGATTACTGCACTGTACACCTGAAGCTGAAGCTGAACAATAATGAATGTCAACTACAATTTACAATTTTATTTATATATATATATATATGGTTACAAGAAGCGGAGTACAGCATTAGGAATAGAGACAGTGGAAATGTAATGGCTGTGTGCAATGTCAGAGGGGTAGTAGATGGGGGCAGGGGGGTTGTCACAGTGTGAGGGATATAAATGATAAATGTCTAACTATTACATTGTTTTGTGCACCTGAAACTAATAAAAAAAAGAATGATGGGATAAGTGTGTTTGAAGTGAGGGGGAGTATTTTGAGGGGGATTAATGGCAATGTGTCTCTTACTGTATTAATTTTTTAAATTTAAATATTCACTGTAATTTTTTATCACACCTGTTATTCCTGTTTGGCTCCAACCCCCACTCTCTGCATTAATTGACTTATTTGCAAATTAGTAACCCTGTTAACATATTAACTACCACATTTCTAGTGCCTGGATTCAGCACACTTTATATGCTTTTAAATATGCATGGATTTGAATGGACTGTATTTAGCTTCGTTATCTTTCTCCCATATAAGTCACAGATCAAAGAATACTCTGCTTTAAGAAGATATTTAACAGGGGAAATATACACCATTGTTTCAGGGACTGATTATGCAGATTGACTGTCTTACGAAGGAATTAGAAAATTAACTCAGTATCACAGCTGTGGGACTTATACTACAGAGCTAGCTATGTTTTGAA
This sequence comes from Rhinolophus ferrumequinum, assembly GCF_004115265.2. NCBI lineage: Eukaryota > Metazoa > Chordata > Mammalia > Chiroptera > Rhinolophidae > Rhinolophus > Rhinolophus ferrumequinum. Next base: position 16,299,776 of record NC_046300.1, read on the forward strand.
AACTTTGAAAATCTTCCAAAAAATGAAATTATAAAATTGATTCTGTAAATGATGTTGTTCAAAGTTAAACTGCTTCCCTAGTGGATTTGTTAGAATTTTTTTCCCTAGCCATATCTTTCGTATTCTCACTTTTGATCAATGGATATCTTCTGTTTCATCCTGTAGCAAACAATTCTACCTGCAGAAAACGTACACCTATAATCATTTGTGAAAGGCAAAAGCAGTCCTTACTTAAGTAAATGAACCAGAGTCCCAATACTTGAAATACCACAGCGTCATCACACACCTCATTTTCTCGAGGATTGTCACTAAAATAATAAACACGACAGGTGGTGGGGTGGGGTGGCAGAGGGGACTAAATCTTTTTTTTTAGACACATAATGCTAAGTGAGGCATCTTTCCCATTTAGAACACATTTACTTCTTAGTCTGTGTTGAAGTAAGTATACAGAAAAGTGATCGTGGCAGAAGTGTACAGCTTAATAAATTTTTTACAAATGTTAACACACAATGTACCAACATACAGAAGCCCCCTTCTTGCTTTCTGATTATGATCTTTCTTCCACCCCAGGGGAGCCATTAACTAGACTTTTACCATCATGGATTACTTTGCCTATTTCTGTGCTCTATGCAAACTGCATCTTAAAATAGGTACTTTTTTTTTTCTTTCTGGCTTGTTTCCCTCAATCCTATATTTGTGAGTGGCTATATTTTGTTCCTTCCCATTGCTGTACAGTATTGCATTGTGTGAATATACCACCATTTATTTACCCATTCAACTGTTGGTAGGGCTTTGGGTAGTTTCCAGGTTGGCTTTATGAATACTGCTGCTATGAATATTCATGTGCACTTCTTTTGGTGAACATATGCATGTGTTTTTCCAAATGTTAAACCGACCTTATATTCCTGGAATAAACCACACGTTTCGTGATATATTATCCTATTTATATGTTACTGGATCTTATTTTCTAGGATTGGATTTAGGATCGCTGCATTTATGTGACTGAAAGAAATGAGTCTGTAACTTTCCTTTCCTTTAATGTCCTTGTGAAGTTTGGGTGTTGGGTTTCCCATGGTCTCATAAAAGAGTTGGGAAGCATTACCTTTTGTCCTACTCCCCGGATGAGTTTGTTTAATATTGGTATTATTTCTCCCTTGAATATTTGGAAGAAATCACTGTTGAGGCCATAGAGGTCTGGAGTTTTCTTTCTGGAAACGTTTCTAATAACAGATTCAAGTTCTTTAATAGATAGGGAGTTATTAAGATTTTCAATTTCTTCTTCTGTTAACTTAGGTAATCGAATTTTTTTTGCAGAAAAATCTTCTCTATTTCATATAATTTTATGAATTATTTGGCAATTAAGTTGTCCATAACATCAATACTTTTTGATGTCTGAATCTAACAGTGATGACTTCTTTTTGTGTTCCAAGTATTGGCAACTTTCCCCTCCACTCTTTGTACTGATCAATGTTTGTAGGTATTTATGAATTTAACTAAGATTTTCATAGGTTTTCTAGACATGTTTGAAATTCGATTATGATCTTCCTGTAATTTCTTGAGATAAATGCATAAACCTTATTCAGCTTCCTTTCTGATTGATTCATTATAAGATATGAAATAACAGTTTTTTCCTCTGAAAATATTTTTATTTATAAAAGACTTTTTTCACTAGATATAGAAGTCTAGTTATTTTTTTTAGCACTTAAAAAATACCATTTCATCATCTCCTGGCTTCCATTATTTTTAAGGTAAATTTCAGTCTTGCTGGTTCTTTGAAAATAATATGTCTTTCTAATTTGGCTGTTAATTAAACTTTTCTCTTTGTCTTTGTTTCCTGCAGTTTGACTTGGGCTTATCTTGCTTGGGGTTCAATAAGCTTTTTGAGTCTAGATTGATGTCGTTTCATCAATGTGGACAATTTCCAGCTATTATTTCTTCAACTATTTCTACTGACACATTCTCTCTGTTCCCTTCCTCTGAGACTCCATTTATGCAACCACTACACTTACTGTTTGTTCTTTACTTGTCTCTCACCTTTCTTTCCCCTGCTTTTTTCTCTGTGTGCATCAGTTTTGCATTTTTCATTTATCTGTTTTTTTCTATTTACTAATTCTGCTGTGTTTAACCTACTGCTAACCACATCCATTGAAGTTCTTAATTTCAGATATTTATCTTTTAGTTAAGAATGTCCATTTAATTCGGTTTTTATAGGTTCCAACTTTGGGTTGAAAATTTCCATTCTTTCATCTCTATTGCCCATCTTTTTATGTGTTTTATGAACATATTTATCATAATTATTTTAAAATCCCCTTCTGCTAATTCCAGGATCTTGTTCTATTGTCTATTTTTAAAATTGTTGGTTATTGGTCATATAGTCTTGATGTTTTTTTCAAGTTTAGTGTTTTGATGGTTTAAAAGAGAACCACAGGATTCCAGATCATGCAATACTCAACCATACAGGTTTAATCTCTTCCTCTGTAAGGCAGAGAGAATGTGTAGCTGATGACTTCAATCCAAATTAAGTTGCAGTTTTGGTAAAGTATCTCTGGTTGCCTCTCTTTCTAAGGCATGAAGTTTCCTTACATGGTCAAGCCTGGATTTACCCTCTAGCAGGCCCACTCACCATGGAAGACATTTATACACACACACACACACACACACACACACACACACACACACACACCAGGATACACCTCTGCCATGCAGAATTTTAGGCCTATTTCCTTAGTCCTCCACACAGCTGCAGGAATCAGAAATTTTATGATTAAGTGTACAATAGTACAGGAGGTATCCTCATTCTTGTTCCTTCTCACTCTAGCCCTGTATAACTGGTGAAAAACCTACTGTTTTCTCTTTACCTAGGAAGATCCTTCTGCCTATATGACTCATAGTTCTCAATCTCTAAACTGCACTCAAAATTAGTAAATGCCACCAGAGCAAAAATTGCTGGGAAATTCAGTTTACCTCTGAATGATTCTCTCCTCTCTGGTGTTTTATTTCACTCACCCTCATTTTTTTTACAGTCCTTGATGCCGTTTATAAGTACTGTAATACATCTACGTTTTGTAGTTCCTTTCATCAGTTGAATGAACCTTCTAAAATCTACTGTAATTTATCTAGAAGTGAAGTGCTCCCAAACTGAAAACAACATTTTCTTTCTAGTACAGCATGACTTGAACTCTTAAAAGTATAAAACCAAATATTTTTATTTCCACTCAATAAATTAATTTTTAAAATTTAAATTAAATTAAATTTTATTGAGAATGATAACCAACATTTACTAATTTATTGGTAGATAAGCTCATCATACTTATTTTGGAGTACCTATTCAGTATATGGAATTATGCCTTCTTTTTAAATACATAAACTACAGAGTTGTCTGATAGACATCACGACTAAACATTCCTAAGGAGAAACCAGCTTATCAAATTGCTGATTTAACCCACTCAGATGTTTTCATCCAAGTTGCATTATTTGTTTTCTTTTAAATACTGGAAAATAGGGAACTGTGCTGGTAAATGCTCCTGTCTTCATTCAGATAAAAACAATGTAACCTCTGAGACTTATATGTATATATAAGAAAATAAAAGCAGTGATTGTATATCCTAGCATATAATAATCTGGGACTCTAAAGCTTCTGTCAAATAGAAGGGAAGAATAAGATTTTTTCTTTTTGTCTTTTTTTTAGACAGCACAACATTAAGGTATGCTGATTCTATGTGGAGCTTTTGTTTTGAGACATAGAAAGTCAGGCATAAAATTGGAAGATAAACTTGTAAGCCTTATTTTTCTACTATATTCAGTTTAAGATCTTGCTCTCCAAAACATGTTTCAAATAATGGCATTAATCAGAAAGAATGAAGACTTCAAGGAGTGGTGTAACTGAATAAAAGAGAAACATAAAACAAAATGAAAAAAAAAAAAACTATATATTTGTATAAATGACTGGAGAGAAATTTTAAAAGATAAAAGGCCTTGCGATTTTATGGTGATGTCATTTGTCTTCATTTGTATCTGATTTTCTGATCTTCCTTCATCTTCCTCATTTCCGTTTTCCTTCCTTTTATCAGTATTCTCCAAATATTGTCTCCTCCACTGCCGTTAATCCACCTTCTTTTACTTTTACTTCTGTCTTCCACCAATAGGATGAATGTCATTAATCAAGAATTATTAGTTGATCAGCATTTACTCCGTATTTTCCCCTTTTTGAAAGGGTCTCCATTCAGTGATTTTACTTTAGCCTGGCTGGATATTTTGTCAGTGTCTTCTCAGAGTTACCCTTGTATTCAGTGACATAGAAATAGATCAACCCTCTCCTTTTCAGAATAAAGGTTCTCATCAAAATAATATACATTGTGGAATTTACATAATGCCTAGATATCTGGGATTTTTGTTGTGGCCAAATTCTATATTAATTTTCCTTTGTGAGCAGTTTGGATGGCTGTGTGTTGATGACAAATGACAGGAAGTAAATTTGTGGGACTTTGGCAATAAATTCTGACCTCATCCAGAGCCTTTATATTGGACAAATTATGTACTCATCCCTCAGGAGAATTTTTTGTATGTAAATAGTAAAGAATGAAGGGTAGTTATGATAGTTTTAACCTACTTGCATCATCTCTCAGACCCATGAACTTCTGTCACGAGAATTGACTGGAAAAGCTGAAGTTATGTATATGCTTATCCATTTGTGAATTGCTTCTTAAATAGACGTTGGAATCAAGAACACTAGGACCAACTGAGTCACCTTCAAAAATCAATCCCTGTCTTGTTTTCGAAGAGAACAAAGTGAAGACATATTGCATCTCTCAGTTGATTCTGTGAAACTAACAGAATTCTTAAAACTCAGTAGAGAATACAAGTATAAGTCAGGCTCGTTTATGCACATCAATGTAAAAAATCGTAAAATATGAGAAGCAAATCTACTAATCGATGGGTTATTAATTATTACTAAGTATGGTTAACAGAAATTAAAATGGTTGATATTTATTGACTGCTTAATATGTGCCAGGCACAGTGCTACCTGATTTGTGCGTATTAATACATTGTATCCACTCAACAATGAGAAGACCCGAGTATTATGATTATTACAAGTTTTAGTTGAGGAAATTATGGCACAGAGAGATTAAGTAGCTTCCCCAAAGTCAACAACTGGTAAATGTCACATATAGAGATTGATGGACACTAAATCTGAGTTTTAACCTACAAAGAAGGTTAAGAAATTAACTTAAAGTCAAATATATAGGGAGGGAGAAACATTCTAAATATATTTAAGAAATAATGGTGTAATAATATGAACAATATATAAAAAGCTACTAAAAATCAATAAAAGAGCCCACAGCTAATTATGTAAATATGAACAGGTAATTCACAGAAAGAAAAAATGTAAATGATAAATAAACATATATGAACCTATACCTAAAATCACTAGCATCCAGGGAAATATAAATTGTTAACAAATTACCGGTTCTCATTTATAAACTTGGAAAAAAATCACAAGAATTGATACTGTTTGTGTTGGCAAGAATGTGAGGAAACAGATATCCTCTTAAAATTTGTTAAGCATTTAAAAGGAATGTTAGCACTACCAATTGAAATTTAGTATTTAATGAATTCAACATTTTAATGATTCGCTTCTTTTCACCAACAAAACACATCTAGAAATGTATCATATAAATGTTCACATGTGCCTAAATAGCATGTCTAAGATTTGTTATTGCAGATTTATTTGTAAGAGTGATACTCAGCATAGCTTAAATACTTATCAATATGGAAATGGTTTTTAAAATATGTGGCAATATGAGATATTATACACTCTTGACAATAAATACATACAGAAAAAATCATATTCAACTATTTTCCACATAGAAGTTGAAAAATGCCAATTTCAGAACAATATATAGAATTATTCATTTGGATATTATATAAATGTGATACGTACAAGTACATGTATGTACATTGTGCATAGAAAAAGAAGTGAAAACATACACTTCTAAATGTAAACAGTGGTTGTCCCTGAATAGGGGATTGGGACTAAGGAAGTAGAAGGGAGACTTTGATGTATCAGTATGTATAATTCTTATTGTTTGAATCTTTTTGCAATGAAGTTGTGTTTATACATTATTTTTCAGAAATTTAAAACTTAGAATAAAATGATTTATTTCAACCCAGTTGGATCAATTGACTATATGTCATGTTTCCATCAGGGACTCTGAATAAATGGAGGTTTACCTCATGTGATTTGCTCTCCTTGGCTAATTCAGGTTTGAAGGCCATTCCTTGGTCTTTTAGAATTAGATCAAGCTGTACAAGTCATCTAACTTTAAAACAACATTCTAATATGATTTTTTGTTTACACTCTCATTAGGACCATGTTGTTGTAAGATTTTATGTTGGTTGCCGGTGATGCAGGATTGAGTAATATACAGTCAGTCCTACCCTCAAGGCACATCATAATCAAGACATCGATTCATACATATAGGTTTCCAAATACAATGGGATAAACATTCCTAAAAAAGGAGACAATAGGGCAAATAGATCCTTTTTCAAAGTACTGTACGATGAGACAACAGAATATGAACAAATTCCTGCTCCCTTGCTACAGTATTTTATAGAAAATGACTTTATCATCAACATTTAAAAACTAGTATGATTTTTTTTTTTTACTTAAAATCTACATTTCCAAGTTCTTTAAAACATACTACACCAAGAAACACTAGGGATATTTTCCCACAAAGCAGAAATTATCCAAAGCTAAATGATTAATGCATTCTTTAGAATGAAATTTTCACTCCGTTTTGGCAGAATTCTCACTACTTCTGGGTGATTATTCTCTCTATCTCATACATACGTACACATTACATGCGGTCTGACAATTAAGTTCGCGAACTTGTGACAATATTGCTAACCTTTTTTGACATCAGAGGGATTACTCATTATGAACTTATACCAACTGGACAAACAGTTAACCAAGTTTACTATTTGGAAGTGCTGAAAAGACTGCATGAAAAAGTTGGACAACCTGAACATTTCACCCACAAATCATGGCTCTTGCATCACAACAATACACCAGCTCAAAGGGCACTGTCTGTGAGGGAGTTTTTAGCCAGTAAACAAATAACTGTATTGGAATACCCTCCTTAATCACCTGATCTGGCCCCCAAGAACTTCTTTCTTTTACCTGAAAATAAAGGGAATATTGAAAGGAAGGCCTTTTGATGACATTCAGGACATCAAGGGTAATATGATGACAGCTCTGATGGCCATTCCAGAAAAAAAGTCCCAAATTGCTTTGAAGGGTGGGCTAGGCACTTGCGTCGGTGCATTGCTTACCAAAAGGAATACTTCGAAGGTGACTGCAGTGATATTCAGCAATGAGGTATGTAGCACTTTTGCTAACATGTGTTCGTGAACTTAATTGTCAGACCTCATATGTATCCCTTCTTAACACACTCCTTGTCTAAATTATGGTTCTTGCCTTTCACCAGTCACTTTACTAACATTACCTCTTGGGCCCTTCTAGATGTTTTCTATTTTGTCACTCTTGTCCAAGATGGCAGAGTGGAAAAAAAGCCTGCATAATTTAGGAGGTGCTGAAAGTTGAAAAGAGATTTATCCATTTTAATCACACCTGATGGAGGAGGACATGTGTTACCGTGTTTCCCCGAAAATAAGACCCAGCCGGACCATCAGCTCTAATGCGTCTTTTGGAGCCGAAATTAATATAAGACCCGGTATTATATTATATTATGTTATATATTATTCCCGGTCTTATGGTAAAATAAGACCGGGTCTTATAATAATTTTGGCTCCAAAAGATGCATTAGAGTTGATGGTCTGGATAGGTCTTATTTTTGGGGAAACATGGTAGCTGCAGAGTCATTCTATAGAAGTATCTCTGTGTTTTCCATCTTAATCTGACTGTGAACTTTGAAAAAAATTAATAGAAAGTTCTCATGTGAAATGCAAGTGCCATCTGTAAGAACGTAGAGTGTTAAGAACCTTGAAGAAATGGATTCAGCTAAGAACTTGTTTCATAAAAACTTATTATCATCACTTCTTGGCCCCCTGTAGATGTTTTATACATAGTTTTTCTTCTATTTAATATATCTGTTCTGCCTCAGGAGACCCAGGGTGACTTGAGATGCTTTGCTCTGTACATAAGAGTATACAGAATAAAGAAAACAGTACATGATTGAAAGACAAGGATAACATGAAAAAGAGCTGGCAGGTCACCTACACAGCAGTTTAAATATGCTGTTTAGAATTCTAGAATTTGAATGGGGCCTTGCATCAGTGAGCCCATGGAGATACCTGTTACTGGCTTATGCTCTCTGGTCTAGTGGAGGCTTCTTTACGTGATTTTAGTCAAGTAGAGACTGTGGTGGCTTTCACTTACGGAAGAAGACTGTAACAATAGTTCCTGTCCCTCATGCTCTTCAGAGCAACTTTGGGCCCCCTTCCATGGAGAGGTGTGTGTATGTTCCCTCATCTTGAATCTAGGCAGGCTTGTGACCTGAACAGAAGTGAAATTACTAGAATTCTGAGGCTAGGCCATAAAAAAGATGATTCAGCTTCTTCCTGGTTTTCTTGGAATGCTCACTTGTGGAACACACCCACCATGCTTCACGGAATCCCAGAACACATGGAAAGGCAAAATGTAGGTGTCACAGGTGAGAACTCCAGAACTGCCAGCACCAATCATGAAACATATAATGAAGTTCATTCCAAAAGGATTCTAGTTTCTAACTATTAAACTACTCCAGGCTTTGAGTCTTCCAGCTGTAAGATGCCTGAAACCACAGAGCAGTTATCACCTGCTCTGACTGTGCCCTCTCCAAATTTGTGTCCCACAAAGTCTGTTAGCATAATCATACAGATGTTTTATGCTACTATGTTTTGGAATAATTTTTAACACAGAAATAGGCAATTGGAATATTGGATGAGCCCCCCTTGGGTACAAATAATGGTTTCTGTACATTTTGACTCTTCCACTCTTACCTACCCACGTCTTGGCATAAGGGAACAAGTAGAAAATAGAAGAATGAGAATGGTTTAATATCAGACAGACCTGGGTTTGAGTCCCATTTCTGCACCTTACTTATTTTAAGGGGTTAGGTAGGTTATCTGATATCTCTAAATTTCCTTTCTGTTAATAGGATCAAAGAGACTTCATAGACTTATTTGAAAGATTAGATATAATAGTTTAAAAATTCTAGTGTCATCTTTACCTCAGAGTAAGCACTCAATAAAAGGTAGATATTTTACATACTAAATGCTTTTGGATGAATTAATAAGTTAGTAATTTAGTGGGTCCATTATTCGGACCACAGTGTAAATTCTTGTCCTACTTCCAGACACTGTGAACTAAGATAAGTTACCAGCCTCTTCGGGTCTAGGAAGGAGAACCTCCCAGGAGAGGGCAGAGCGCACTGCCCTCTGGTGATTTATGTGGAATCAAACTGACATTGATTCTTGGATACACACTGAGGAACCACTGGACGAGTTCCTGTCAAAGGTGACGCATCAGAGTATTAACGTGCTATGCACATTCAACTCCCAGTTTGGCTTTTTTTTTTTTTTTTCAATTTCAAGGGACAGTGGGCGGGGGACGCTGAGATTATATATCTTAACATCATACATGATGCTCTTTCTATAAGCATGCTTTATATTGTGCCCAGTGAGAGTCCAGGTAGAACCTCGTTTTTAATGATCGGGTGTCAGTGATAAGTGACAAAGCATTTGACACATTAACTGCTTCTGAAAGACAGGAACATGTGTCCAATAAAGCTGCTAAACTATGAAAAGAGCAAAACTGATGCTGAATCTGAGACATAGCAATGTCCCAAATTGAAACATTTCATGCCAACATAATGCCTCCCTTCTGTGCATGTATGAATGTCAAATGCATACAAAGTACCTGTTTATCTGCTCACAGTCAGTCCATTTTTAAAGCCAAGCAGGAACACATTTGCTGACCCAGGGAACATAAATGACATCATTACCTAATGAACTGTTGCAGAATTCATTTGAACGTGGCCGTTCTTTTGAAAAGTATGAATCTTTCCAGTGATTAAAGTGATTTAGACAGGAGTAGTTCAGAGTAGACAATATTAATTTAGGAATGAGTCATTATGTTCAGCTCCAGTCAGGAACCTAATGAGCTGATTCAAATTCATTTAAATCACTTGGAAAATACATACAGAAGCTGCACAATATACATAATTTGGAACCAAAAGACATTTCCTCTAAAAACCAATAAATTTCCATCAGTAGAAATAAAATAAATCTACAGGTTTTTTTTTCTTTTTCTTTTTTTCACCCCCAAATTACTGGGCTGCTTCAGTCCTGAGGTTTTGAAATTAACTGAGACTGTAGAAACACCTGTACTTAAAACTTCATTTGAAAAATGAGTGAATGAAAAAGTTGATTAATGATATTTCATTATTTACTTAAATGAGAGTATTATAGACCAAGATGTGGTTTCATTTCAACTATGAGAGTTTTGTATTTAACCATGGTTAATTTGGTGAATATATTAGTAATCTCAGTCCCATTGGAAAAGAAATCAGAATTAGAAAACTGACAAAATAATTATAAAATATTCTTTTGATACAGTATATTTATAGGAGTTAATGTGTCAGTATAAAGAAAGAAATGCACCACGTTTGGTAATTTTGGAAAGAACTTGTATGAGAAATGAATGGAAAATGCGAAACTCATTAAAAAAAATTGAGGAGTCATTCCTTGCTCTTCTGTATTTAAAAAAAAAAAAGCAATTTAGTAATAGTTTTGCAGACACTGGATAAGGCTTGGTCTTATGTGTTTTGTAGGCTTCTATTTCATTCCATACATTGAATGATGATTAAAGTGAGCTACCAATGGAGATTTCTGAACTATGGCCAGTGGTTATTTTGATAGAAGCATGAAACATAGCCCTGGTCAATGAGACATAAAACAAATATTATGAGGGCTTCTGGGAAGTTATTTTCACTCTTAAGGTGAAACACAAATCTAAGATTTCCCCTTCCTTTTTTAGGATATGATGTTTACTAGCTGGCAGCTATCTTACGACTGTAAGAGAAAAGTCACAGACAAGCTGATCAGAAACTCTGACATCACTGAACCAATCTATTTACTGGCCTGGACCTACTCTGTCTCTCCATTTTTTGTTACATGAAGCTATACAATTCCTGTTTCTTTAAGCCTTGTCTTTTGGCTTTTCAGATATTTGTATTTGTAAGTATCCTAATTGGTATCCAGACTTTCATAAGTAGGAATTTTCCAATCTCCTTCACATAAATATTATACCGCATTGAGCAAACTTGGGAGGAATGTTTTCTTCTGTCCAGCTTCGATGTAAAGAGCCTCTAAGCTTATCTTTCTTTATACCACAAGACGATTAAGAGAATACTTTTATAAATTAAAATTTAATTTCTGCTGACTCCTGGATTCTGGTATTAAGTTCTATTAATTTAAAGAAAGCAATTTTTCTCAGGGTGAAACTAATTGCGTTGACCTAGAGATTAACATAAGGTAATACTTAGTTCTTCTCTCCAGGCTCAGAAACAGACATCAGTTATTGCAAGAATGGAAATTCTCTCCACTCCCTGATTAAACAAAGTGTGCCACATGGTTATCTTGTCATCTCTCTTTCCCTTTGGGGTCCAAACTTTCTCTTCCATTCATGAAAAACACATTTCCTTACATTCAATATGCAGATCAGAATATTTATTTTAATGAATAAATGGAAGATTTAGAACTGATGTATATTTAATATATAGGATGGCCCCTGTCTCCTACCTGTTTAATAGAGAATGGCTTTTACTGCTAAAAGTGAATTTTCTGAGGTCATTAAGCAATAAGAAAAAGGCCAAATTACCTCTCCACCTCTAGCTCCAGTTTAACATTCTTCAAGAAATATTTACTTTGTAGGACAAAATTGGGTTGATTAAGAAACAAGATATAAATGTATCTTACTGCACTAAAGATAAAATTACATTAGAGTGATTTAAATTAAGAGTCCTCTTCTCCAAAATAACTACAGCCTTCCACACAGGACAGGTACTCTAAAAGATTTCTAGAAACAAAATTTGGGACAAAGGGAGTGAGCATTCCAAATTTTGATAAACAATGCCAATTTCCAAGCAAAATTTATACTCTCCCCAAAACTGGATGAAAGGGTTACTTTGTCCTACTAGCATCGGTATAATCAACATTTTATATTTCGCTAAACTTTTTGGTAAAAACTGTTGTCATTGTTGTTTCAATATATATTTGCTTAATTGTGAATACATTACAATTATTATTATTTTTTAATTCATAAAGTTTCTTTTATTTACCTTACTTTCTGTGAAATTACTTTTTAAATACCAATTATCTTTATTTTGATATATAGTCCAATTATTTTATTCAACATTTCTGGATGTCCTAGGATATTTTTTTAAAAAATGGAGCTGATTTTTCTTTGTCATTTTTAAAAGAAGCCATTTTATTAACCTGTTGGCATGTAATTCAGAGTTATTTATAACAGCCTTAGTTTTTTATAATTCCCTTTATTGAAGTTTAACACTAATTTCTATAAAAATAAGTTATAAATGCTTCCTTGAAAAGTGTACCGTCCAGTGAAATATCTTTTTATATCCTTTCCCCATTTTTTTCTTGGATGAATTTTTGTCCCTTATTAATGTCAAAGAATATGTATGATTATAAGTACAAAGCTGTCATTACCCCTCTGTAATGCATGTATGTTGAAAACTTCTATTTTCACGTTATCACTTGTCTTTGACTTTAGGTTTATTGCCTTATATTTAAAAAAAAAATGTAGTCATCTTTCACTTTCACTCTTTGTTATGCCTTCTGAGTTGTCACACATATCCTTTTAGTATTTTCATGCTTTCATAAATCATTGTTTATAAGATTTTATTTTGGACAACAAGTAAGTTAATTTGGCTTTAATTGTTCTCTAATTTTTGTGCCTCAGTTCGTTACTAGGCTGGTGCAAAAGGAATTGTAATTTTTGCAATTATTTTTAACCTTTTAAACTGCAATTACTTTCGCACCAACCTAATAATTAATCCATTTTTTCCATGGATTTGAATTGCAAATCTCATTTTATGTTATATTTCCATATTTACTTAAGGCTATTTCTGTGCTTTCTTTTTTGTCTTAAAGACTGTATTCCTGAAATATTAAATTCTTCGAACTATAATCTATATTTTATTGCCTGGTAGGGTATACAAGTATGATTAATTTATTGTTAAGTGCTACTTTTAGAATATGAATACTATCATCTAGATCCAAATTAGGTATTTTATACCATTTATTCAAATATTCTTTATCTGTCTCAAGAGAATCTTAAAATAGACTTCATATAAATCCTATATACTTTTTGTTCATTATTTATATCTTTGTAACCAGCCAATGTATTGAATTCCCTTCTTAGATCTAATTGTCTTTTAGTTGCTTTCTGGGGTATTTAAATAAATGAGCATAGTGATTTGCAAATATAGGTAGTTTTGGTTTTCCTTTTTAATTTATATACTTTGATAATTAATTTAATAACTATATACTGAATTAGAGACAAACCATGTCCCTCATGGCACTTAAATACTAGCAAGCTGGCATTTTTCTTTTGTATATTTGCACTGGAAGACTCCTAGAAGCTTTTCAGTATCAATGGTGATAAAAGTTTACTTGTCATGTCCTGTGTTTAACAAAAATGCTTCTGTTATGTGATCAGAAGCTTAATGCTGATTCTCATCTTGAAATGCATATCTGAGCTTAACATACACATTTGTCATGTTATAATAGTACCTTTTTAATTAAGAGTTTTCATCAGAAATGGATGTTGAATTTAATCAAACACCCTTTGCACATTTATGAAGAGAATTGTTTTTCCCCCACCTTAAACACTTAAAAAGGTGTAGCATCTTTACAATAGATTTCTTAAGATTTAATGGTTACAAGAAAATGCAATCTCTGCTTGTCATTTCTTTATTACATAAAATTTAACTTGACATATGTTGTTTAAATCCTTTGTATCTTAGATTGCAATAGTTGAGTTTTGTTAATCATGCTAGCAATTTTTAGAAGGAATTCAAATAATCTGCTGTGCAAATTTCTGCATATTCTAAGTCCTATTTTTACATGACAACCTTATCCAGAACCCAACTCATCCCCACCCCATGTAACAATGTAAGTATCATTTTTACTCACTTACACATGATATAGTTTCCATTTTTTTACTGAAAGCAAAGCTTAATTAATGTCTCTTCAGAGAGCTGGGATTATCAGTCTTCCACTCACTCACTGTCCTAGTTTGTTAAATGTTGTAAATTCACTTTTCACTGCATACCTAATTGGAGTATTCAGGCTTAAGGTAATGATAAAAATTTTTGGACAAAAGATGTGGAGTTTGCAAGGTTGGATTGTTTTTTTTTTGTGTGTGTGCCCCAGGTTCACTTTGTAATGGAATAGTTTGTTAGCAATCCAATCTTGGATTTCTGTTGTAGAAAAAGGAACCCTCCTCATATAGTGCTGGTGGGAATGTAAATTGGTACAGCCAATATGGAAAACAATATGAAGGTTCTTCAAAAAATTAAGACTAGAATATGACCCAGCAATCCCTCTTCTGGATATCTACCCCAAAATTTTGAAAACATTTATCTGTAAAGATATACAAGTATGTACCCCTATGTTTATTGCAATATTACTCACGATGGCCAAGACATGGGAACAACCACGATAGGTGATTGGATAAGGAAGATTTGGTACATATATACAATTGACTATAACTTGGCCATAAGAAAAGATGAAATACTGCCACTGGTGACAACATGGGTGGATCTTGAGATTATCATGCTAATGAAATAAGTCAAACAGAAAAAGTTGAGAATCATATGACTTCTCTCATATGTGGGATATAAAACCGAAAGCAACAAACTAATAAGACAAACAAACAAAAACTCATAGACACAGACAGATAATAGTTTAGTGATTACCAGAGAGTAAGGAGGGAGGGAGGATGGTAGAAGACAGTAAAAGAGGTCAAATATATGATGATGGAAGGAGAACTGACTTTGGGTGGTGAACACACAATGGCAATACATAGATGATGTATTACAGAAATATACAATTGAATCCTATATAATTTTACTAACCAATGTCACCCCAGTAAATTTAATAAAAATTTTAAAAAATGTTTTCCCTCTGACCACCTTACCTCACTACCATACCAAAAACAAAACAAACCGTGATTTTTAAATATATCATTTAATCTACGTATTATATCATCTGTTGCACCTGTGTTATATAAATTATGCAGCTTTATAGTATTATAATATTTCTTTCTTTTTTTATTAATCAGATTCATTTAGTTATCAGAAGCTGATAAATGCCAATACTTTAAATTGTGTCCAAAAGATGCAACCCAATCTCTGTATTCTAGTTAGTTCAATAGGTGTCCCTTAGCTAGTAGAGTCTGTATTATTTAGTAGCAATTTATCACAAAGAACGTGTTTCAGGGTTTTTTATAGGTGCATACAAATATTTTTACCAGGTCTATCTGCAGTGTACATTTATTGCTAAGACAAAGTAATTCCTTACATCTTTATTAGAAAGACAAAACAAATTCACTCTTCTCAGAAGTGCATTTTCAGTATGTTAGACATTGGCCTATTTGGTCTTTGTCATTCTTGGAACTGCACACAGTATGCAACTTCAGAGATCATCTGAATTCCTATACTTTTGGTATAAGATTCGTAAAGTTCTGATAGAAAGACTTGGAATAGACTGTCTGGAATATACACACATAGGTTTTCTGTTCCTTAATTAACAAGTGTCCCGGGGGAAAAATTAGGAGACCAAGGGACTTCAAGTCTTACGTTTATCTAAACTAACAGTGTCACTAACAATTGTACTGTTATCTCCTATCTCTTGATTTCAGTCTTGTCATTTGTAAAATGAGGCTGTTGAATTATGATTCTTCTTCTTTGAAGGCCATGTGCACAAACTGACCCTCAGACTGATTTGGATTGGCTGTCCCAGAGTTGAAAAACACTCCCTCTTCACACAGTTATGGTCCCTGCCATTCATTCTATCAGTATGCAGGTCTGTGGCCCCAGGAATGGTAGACAATTCTAAAAGTTCTCAAAATTATAATGATCTCTATGCGTACAACCACACTCCTCAGCTTTCTTTTCAAAACATGTATTCATTGACATTAAGTTAATGAAAGGTTTACCATTAAATTTATATGTTTTTAAATGGAAAATAAACATTTTTTTTTAAATTGGGAGTGTTCTTTTGCATTCATTTCAGCTTTACTGAGACATAATTGACATATTACATTATGTAAGTTTGAGTATCATGTGTAGATTTGATACATGTCGTAAAATGATTACTACCATATATTACATAACACCTCCAGTATATTATAATTAGCATTTCATTTTTGAGGTAAGAATATTTAAGATCCACTTTCTTAGCAACTTTCAAGTACACAACACAGTATCATTAACTATAATTATCTTTCTGTACGTTAGATTCCCAGTTCTTATTCATTTTATTACTAGACAATTGTACTCTTTGACCAATATTTCTCCATTTTCCCCAACCCTCAGCCCCTAGCAACCATGATTCTAGTCTCTGTTTCAATGAGTTTGGCTTTTTTAGATTCCACATATAAGTGATATATAGTATTTGTCTTTCTCTGACTTATTTCACTTAACATAATGTCCTTAAGGTCCATCCATATTGTCACAAATGGCAGCATTGTCTTCGTTCTCATGGCTGAAATATAATCTATTATATCGCTATCTATCTCTATCTCTTTCTTATCTCTATCTATCTCTATCTATCACATCTTCTTTATCCATTTATCCTAATTCAGTCTTGGTAGATTGTACGTTTCTAGGAATTTATCTACTTCTTATAGATTGTCCAGTTTGTTGAGATATAATTATTCAAAAATAAACATTTGAAGTGACCTATTTTTCAGAGTGACAGCATTGGAGGGTGGTATTTTTGAGTCAAAGGGTTGATTACCGTGTGTGTGTGTGTGTGTGTGTGTGTGTGTGTGTGTGACTTTCTGCAATCCCAAAGAAGAGAATCATGTACCAAATACAGCATGTTTAATTTATCTGAGAGTTGTCAAAGGATTGGCAACAAACATAATATCGTAAAATTTGATTCCACGAGGTCACCTTAGCTGTGAAACAGAGCTCACCGACTCCATGATTACCTTTTATTTCCAGATTTTGAAACATTTATTTGCTGGGCTAAGATAAATAATGGTGCAGATGTGAATTTTGAAGAAAACACTCATTTTGTGCATAAGTTTCTAGACATTTTATAAAAAAATGAGGAAGAGAAAGAAGGTAAATGTGGGGCCAAATCAGAGAAAAATGGAAATCCGATCCCACATTTACCTTCCCTCTTCCCAAATCCTCACTGAATAACCCAAGAAATAGAAGAGGAGGGCAAAAAATAAGCAACAGACTTTTCAGCATGTCTGGAAGGCATTGCGCACGTGTAACAGGATGGAGAAAGTTTTGAGTAGCAGCAATTTCCCACATGCAGAAATAAAGCTCCTCTGGGAAGCAGTGATAAGGTGACAAGCAAAGCCTCAGACTTGCACAAGCTCAAATCAGAGACTGGGAACAACCTGGTCTACCAAAGGACATCGTCAGAGCTGCCCATGGCATTTACCAATCCTTACTTGGCTTGATAATTGCTGAAGCAAAATAACTTCTCATGGTGTCAAGTGTACACCACAGCTAACTCCTACAATCAGAAAAGCTGGATAAAAGTTAATGAGGCATAGACAACAGGGAGGTAATAGCCTCAGTGTGGTTCAGAGTTTAGACTGGGGAGGGGGGCAGATCCAGGTGAATTAATGTAGGTAGATATCAACCTGAAATGTATTAGCAATAGCGTGGGGAACTGCTAGCTTCACTAAACACATCCAGCTTCACTAGCATGAAAGCCTGATAAATAAAACAAAACGATTGGCAGTGCTGTCTGAGGTACACCATATTTATCAGTTGAAAGAAAGGTGAGTCTCCTCAGTTAATTTTTGGTAATGACAAGGGATGCAGACATATTCTATAAGACTCCTTTGGTAATGGCTTCCTTTCACAGGCCACTGAATTTCTAAATAGGCAACATATAATTATGAAAATATAAACATAGAGATGTGGGAAATATCTAACATGGATGAAACAGAATTGCAACTCCCAAGACTGGATAATCAAATAACATTTTCCATGAATGCAAACAAAAATAAAGATACATAATCAGAGATAGGAAAATTGTTTTAAAGACAAAGAAAATTTGAAGAATCAGGACAAATTATGAAAAAAACATATTCCACTACATTTTTAAAGAAATTTAATTCTTAGATCAATAAGACGTGAAATAGTATTGAAATGTTTAACAGCTATAAACTCAGATCAAGGTAAATTAAATTTTACAAGGGTATATGTAAAAGTAAGGAAATTCCTGGATTAGAGAAAGAATATAATTGGGATACCGGCAAGGCCCATCCCATTCTAGCAACGTTTTAGTACACAGACAAATGTTTCAGTCATTGAATTTTAAAGACAATGAAATAATTCTTTAAGAAAAAGTAAGTCCAATGCAATTTGTAATGAGGTTGAGGTTGAGGGAGCAGCCTGTGCAAACTTGGGTTGGCCCCAAATCCAACCTCGATGTAGCTCAGGGAGACTCATGGCATCTGATAACCAGCAGAACACTGCAATCACCTGAGGAGTTACTGAAAAAACAACCCCCAACCAAGAAAAAACAGTGAATGTTTATTGCACATCCAACAGATTCTGATTTATTTGGTTGGGGAGCAGCCTGGGCAAGAGTGTTTTTGAAAGTTGTCTATGTGATTCTTCTATGCAGCTCAGTTTAAGCAAGTTTTAAGGGAAGACTTGTTAAAATAGTATCACACACAGTTAAGTTATAATTCATGTACAAAGTTGTCAGGTAAGTTCAAAACAAAAACAAAAAGCAGTTCAGAGCCCAGCTACAGGGTGAATTATGATAGATCACACACACATTTAGACACATTCACACACACACACACACACACACACACACACACACACACCAGTGTGTATGTCCATGCTACAAAAGTGAGAGAAAATCCTTGGTAAAACATAGGTTGGGATCATTCCATTAGAATGTAGATCTAGCAACTCATCAACTCTGCGAAATATTATTTAATAGAATCCAAGTTATAAACCTTGACAATCTAAATTCAAACAATTATATAACAAAAAAACCCTTGAAACGGCCCGAAGGAAGAAGTATAATAGTGTTGATTTCTTATCTTCCTTATCGGAAAGTTAATAGATACTATTTATATTGAATAAAAAGAAGAAACAAAGGTTCAAGTATATTGTATAAACTAATACAAAGAAACTCCAAAAGAAAAAAAACTTGTTAAGTAAGACTATAACCACACCAAACCAGTAAGTGAAAACAAGGAAAGGAAGTGGGACTGATATAATTGTGCTAATTTTCTCAATTTTTCTAGTGGATTTAATAGTCCATGTATTCTAACTATATATCAAGAACTAGATGATTAAAAATACCCGTTGCATTGTAAAAGCAACAGGAGGAAGTTCTGAAAGGAATCAATACCTTCCAAATGATCAAGGGAATATGCTTATTCAAACATAAGTATACCACATAGCAATTAGAGGAAAATCCATATAATAAAAAACTAGAAAACAACATAAGTATAAAAGGATTTAAAAAGAAGAAATGGCAGAGTTAATTCCAAATAGAAATATTATATGTATAAATATAGGTGGAATATTTGTACATATTAAAATCACTAGATTGTCTCAAAATTTTAAACTCAACCCATATGTTGAATAGAGAAAACATATACCAAAAAAATCTCTAAATTTCAAAGTCAAAAAATAGAAAAACAGAAAATTTATGTGAATAAAATAGATAGTTGTAATATGATAAAAACCAACTAATTAAGTTTATTTCAGTCCTAAAATAGTAAACAAGATAAAGATAGATATCATAAAATGATAAAAGTAAAATACACAATTTGGATCAACATATGGGAATCACAATATATGTCAATTTAAATAAATAACTCAGATATTGCAAGGAGAAATTGACAGAAAGACAATAGAAGTACTCACTCATAGTCTATCATAGAGATCATGAAATTAATATGTAGATTGTCTGAAGAAAACAGTTAATAGGGTTGAATTTATGGATATATGTGAAAATGTTATACTTAATAAAAGCTCTTTTTAAACCACACACAAGGGATTTATAGAATCATTCCTATAGAAAGCCTTAAAGAAAATCTCAACAGACCCAGCTAATGAAACACAAAGATGAAATCAAAACTGAAATTGGAATAAAAGATACAATTATGATAACACGTGTGTGCTGTTTGTATTCTTCAAAGTCATGTAAAGATTACAACCTCATGACCTCTGTATTTTTATTTGTTTTTAAAATAACTTTTTAGTGTTAGCCCAGGAATAAAAGTTGGCCTTGGTTCTTGAGTCTGAGACTTTGTTTAGCAACCCAACTATACACATTGAGGCAAAACACTTCTTGTATTCCTCCCAGCACCTAACTGAATCTTATCCACACTTCTCCAAACTTCACTGACTTTCAAATTCCTCCCCTTTGGACATTAGCTGTCAGCTATTTTTCACACCCGGCCTTAATGTCCCAGTGATTTGCCTCACTTTTTTTTTAAGTTTTGTTTTAAAATTCTTAACACCAAGCTAAGGGTTTCTCACAACTTCATTCTCAAAGGATGGCAATTGGGAAGAAAGGACACAATTCATTCCATTAATACAATTTAATTTTATAGTTTCTATCTTTAGAAAGTGCCATGTGGCTAAAATTAAGCATTGTTAATTAATGTTCGCAGGCCACATAATTTATCCCTGGAACGTGTATCTTTTTAGGAAAAAAATGACAGAATCTATGTGAATTATATATAAAATCATCCCTGAGGACTAATAACATTATTTTGGGATAATGTTTATATTATATCATTTTAATGTTACAGGTATAAAAATAAGACATTTTTCACAATTAAAAAATACTAGCTATGGAAAAAGAAATAGAATAATAAAATGTATTTCTTTTAATTATATTTCCTAGAGAAAAAAGCAGTACAAAGTTCTTTGTTAAGTTTTTTCATTGGTTACCATTTTAACATGTAATACCATGTTTCCCCAAAAATCAGACCTAGCTGGATAATCAGCTCTAATGCATCTTTTGGAACAAAAATTAATATAGTAAAACAAGACTTGGCCTTATATAACAATATAATATAAGACCAGGTCTTATATTAATTTTTGCTCCAAAAGATGCATTAGAACTGATTGTCCAGCTAGGTCTTATTTTGCGTCTTTCGGAGAAAAAATTAATATAAGGCCCGGTCTTATTTCACTGTTATATAAGACCGGGTCTTTATAATATAATATAATATAATATAACATAATATAATATAATATAATATAATATAATATAATATAATATAATACCCAGTCTTATTTTATTATAATATAAGACCGGGTCTTATGTAATATAATAGAATATAATACTAGGTCTTATATTAATTTTTGCTCCAAAAGACGCATTAGAGCTGATTATCCAGTTAGGTCTTATTTTTGGGGAAACAGGGTATATGTAAACCTCCATTTCTGATTTCTGTTTTCTAGACAAGTTTTGTTATGTCCCTGCTTTAGAAAATTTATTCATACATTACTTCCCATTTTCCCACTTTCTCCAACAACCTTCCATCTCCAATAATATTGAATATATTACTATTCTTTGTGTTTTTTGCAAAGGTTGACATTTCTAGGATTAAATACTAAACTTTAATTCCCATTTCTTGATTTGTCAAACTGAATGTACCTACTAATTTCCTGCTATAAAAGAGAAGGGAATAAAGATATTTCTTCTACTTCTCCTCTCTCTTCTAATTATTATACATACTGTATTTTACATTTACGGAATGTTCTGTTAAATAACATTCAATTATTTGTGTTTTGTCTATACTTCAATTTTCAAAATGAAAACAATAGTATTTATTCTATGATAATGTACATGCATACCTCATTCATAGAACAATGAGATTGTATAGTTGAAATCATGTAGAAGAAAATGAAGCCTTATAGCCTATTAAGTTTTGAAGTTATCAATATGAATTGTACTTGTATTTCAGTGTGTTAGATTACACTCTATTTTTCTCTAGCTTTCTTATTCTGTATCATGCTCAATTATATTTGTTTACTTTAGCTCATGTCATCCCCTGCTAAATTACTTTTAATTTTGTTGAAGCTACATCCTGATCAATATGTTTATAATGCATACTTTGATAATGAAAGTTAAAACCTCTTTCATGGATAAAACGTTTTTATGTTTCCCTCGCATTTGATTGGGGATAGAATTTTAGGTTTGTAAGTGATTTTTTCCCCCTGCAGAATGTAAGAACTTTTCTTCATTCTTTTCTGTATCCAGTGTTATTGAGAAAATGGATGGTTGTCTGTATATATATTTTTTTTTTCTTTGTGAATAAGTTTCTGTTGCAGTTTGGAAGCTTTCAGAATTTTCCCTTTGTCTCTGAGGTTATGGAATTTCAATGTGTGTACATATGGACAATACTTTGTTAATCTTGCTTTATCAGCATGTCACCTCAATTAAATAATTGATTCTTCATTTCAAAACTTATCTTCTAATTTATTTTATCTTTTTTTCTTTTCATTTGTTTCTGTTCCTCTCCATATAGAATTCTTGTTAGATGGATGATATATTTGGATATTTTCCCCATACCTCTAAATTCCTCTCTCAAGTAATCTATCTCCTTCTGTGGCGCATACAAGGCTATATAGTCATTAAAGCATTTTAGTTTCTATCAAAGCACAATAAAACATCATCTCCCAGCATCCCTTTTATGTAGTTAGGGTCCATATGACTAGTTCTGGCCAATGAGAAGTGAACAAATTTATGTGTGTGTCTGTTTCAGTACAAGTTGATGTAAGTATCCGGCGTTCTAGTTAGAGTTCTCTCTTTCCTTCATCTGAAGGCTGACGGATACCAATGAAACTTGGAAGCCGCAACATGGTGAGTCAAAGATGGGAGAAGTTTGGTTTCCTGACTCCCTGGTTCCCAGAAGTGCTGACTTTTATTAAGGACCTGGGTTTTAGGCAAAGTTGTTTTATGAAGCAGCTAGTTTGAATTACACTGACAAGTACTCCTTGCCTTTTTAATTTGCATTCTGGGAATATGACTGAATTTACCTTCCAGATGAATAATTCAGTTTTCAGGTCTAAAAATGCATTTATTTAATTCACATGTTAAATGTTTTAAATGGTTTGGGCAATTAATTGTAGATTTCTAAGATGTTTTTCTTCACTACTTTCTTTCCATTGTACTCTGCTTTTACTTTTTATTTCTGCATCATCTCCCAGAATCTATCAAATTAAGATTTTCTTCCTCAAATTATTCTCTTGTTTATGCAGCATTTCATGGTCCATTTATTTATTCTGGCCATTGTCTCTCATCACTTGTTTCTTCTTATTAAGTTTTCGTCATATGTTCTTTCCTATTATTTGGGACTTTGCTCATAAATATTAATTCTAGTGTAGTAAGCTATAATCTAATGTGCTTTTTCTTTGAAATTGATCTCAGCCACTTTCTGTCTTCCAGTTATTTGACAACTTTTCTTGTACTCCTTCTCGTTTTATTATTGTTTTGGTTTCAGACTGAAAATAAACTTTTGCTATTACAAAGCAGTTCAGGGAAAACAGAAGACAGACGTCTGTGCCATTGGACAAGGGTTAGTTAAGGCAAGTGAGGCAGCATTGTTCAAGACTGCGGTTGGATCTTACCCTAATTTAAAATAGTGATATTTTGTTCATTATAAATTTTTGCATTGTTTTGGTAATTTAAAATAGTGAGCTAAGGGATTGCATTAAGATATTAACTATTTTGATAACTGAGATTTTGTCACCGTCTTAAGTTTGACTTGATGTGAGTGCCTCATTTTCCTCAGTCCAGCTGAGGTATCGGAAATCATAAAAGAAGGTCACTTTTTAAAAATGTATTTTGCACCTGTTAATATAACTCTTTTTTTTTTTTTTTTTTTTTGCTTCCAGAATGTGTGGCCTGGAGAACAGAAGTCACTTTTGTATACCTATAAATGGAATTTCTGTGAACAGGAATAAGAGAGTCAGACAAAATTGACCTTCATTACTATAATGTAAAAATGCAAGACAGCCATCCCTCGGACTGGGATTCAGCAAAGTCCCTGAGCCTGGATATTATTCCCCATTTACCACACCAAATCTATTTTTTTAATTTTTATTCCTTTCCAGTTTTATGGAGGTATAATTGATATATGATACTGTATAAGTTTAAGGTATATAGCATAATAGCTTGACATACATATATAATGTGAAATAATTACCACAACAAATTTAATTCACATCCATCACCACATACAGTAAAAAAAAGAAAAAAAAGAAAAAAAAAAGAAAAAGAAAAATCTTGCAATTAGGATTTACTCTCTCAGAAACTTTCAAATACCAAATCTATTTTTCATATGTCTACACTAAGCTCAGTCACCTGGGAGAGTGACCTAAAACTTCAGGCTGCGTGCAGTCAATGGAAGGCATAGCAGATGATCAGAGCAAGAAGCAGACATAGTTTTGGGTATTCAGTCGCCTGGATACCTTCCTCCAAGGTCATGGACTGGCTGTGCATGTATTTCCTTCTTATAGGTCACATGTCCTGCCAGGAGCTCTGCCTTACAGCTAGCTCTCCCTCTATGTTCTCCCAATCTCCCTCTTCCTCCTCATCCCATCAGGCTTAGGTTTGACAATTGCTTTCCTCTGTTCACCCCACAAGGCTCTACCACTCCCTGTTGATTTCTCTTAAATGGACCTTAATGGCTCTTCTTAAGTATGCTGGGAAAATTACTGATGATATCAGCAGTCCAATAGAGTCATTATGTTTGAATCAAGTTTTTGGAAAATTGAATTCAAAGCTTGTGGTGCTAGATTTAGAAGAAAGTTCATCACGTAGTTCAGTTTGATGTGTGATGGTCACTTCTTTCACATTCCATGATGAAACTTAATAGCCATAATATTTCTTTCAAAGTTCAGTTTAACTTTCATCCATCTCCTTCTGTCTGAATGAGAGCACATGGTATGTTAAGCTATAAATAGAAATTTTAATTTATGTCACTGTCACTTTATGTCACTTAATTATTGGGTAGTAGGTCAATGAGAGTAATGTAATTATGTGCTGTGGTTGCATTACATTTAGTTTATTTAAAATTTCAGAAGTTACTTCAACTTAATTGTCAACAAATTATATTCCATATACAAAAGTTAACCATGTGTATTTATAGCTATATTTGATCTGGGGTATAAACATATCTAAGGGTTGAACTTAATGACATTGCATGAGAAGATGAATTGAATATTCTTAAATCAATCTAATATTCCTTAACATTTCCTCAGAGGATACACATGTGCTAATTAATGACTCAAATATTCAGAGAACTAGAGTGCCCAAGGGCCTGATAAAATCCCCAAGTATAAGTCTGACTCATGGGGAAGCTGAGTCAAGTTATTCCAGACACCTGGATCCCAGTTTATGCACAATTTTATCCAAACATCTTTAAAACATTTCACTTAATGAGGCATATTTTAAGGAGAAACATGACCGGAAAATGTATGATGTATTCAGTAAAGGTAGCAATCCAATTGATAAACTCCTATTTCCCAGCCATCTGGAGGTACCAGATTGGCAGGATATCCTGTCAGCATTCAGTACATTATCCATGCTTCACAAGGCAAGAAATGGTATCACTCAGCACTCTCAAATGCTTGAAATGATGGATGCCTTTTACATGTTCCTAACCAGTCTGCAGTGTTTCTGTAAAAACAGGTCTTTAGTATTGTTTCATTTACAAGAAGAATTAAGGATTAACAGTATAAGCTGCATTTGTTGTAGATATTAGACCTGAGGGTGCATCTTCTTACTCTTTTCAAATTTCTGGCCACCTGGGACTCAGGTTGAATCTATCAATGGTGTGTCAGTCTAGGGAAATCCACAGATTTAGGAACTGCACATAGTATGGTGGGTTCACTCTGTGTTAAAGCATGAGCAACACAGTGACATGGGGTGGAGGAAGAAATGAAATAATGACAAATTTTAAGTTCTTTTACTAGTTTTCTTCAAATATACTTGGACAGTTTTCTTCTCTGTTAATGATGTGTACTTCTGATGGACGTAGATTCTATTTAATACAAATGTGAGCCCTCTGTGAAATGATTCTTCTATGTGTATTATAGGTCATAGTATGTGTAAAGCCAATATCTATAATACAACCAATAAAAACATCGAAAGGTAGTTTCAACCTATTCCAAATTAAAGAAGGAACTATTAACACAACATGTGAATTACAGAGTCATTTCTTAAAGTGAAATACTATCTGAGGACTTTCTAAGCTTAGAAGTTTCAAGATATAGATAAATGTTCACTGATAGAAATATTTAAATCTGGGATTTTTGATAGTCTTTCAATTTTGGGTTTTAACAACAACAGAAAACAACTTACTGAATTATGACTCTAATGGGCACGAAACTGAATTCACTGGTATAAAAGAAACAACAATCTCAAGGCTCAACATGTAATATTTCTTAAGAAAGTGAGTAATTGAGAATTCCTATTTCTTGGAAAAGATACTCTCAACACTTTTAAAATCCAAGCAGAAAATGAAGCTGATCTAAAGGACTATGACTTCAAATGTAGTAAAGAGAACACCAAACTTTAGGTCTGTTTTGTGCATCAAAAAACATAATAACAAGAAGAAAATAGGGCCTTTATTTCTGAGAAGCAAACTATATAATCTTAAAACACTAAATTGATAACCCAGAAACTAAGAGCAATGAAAAGATGGTTTCTGCCTTTAATATTCAAACTTAGTTCTGTGTTGTTCTGTTTTAACATTGAAAGACTCAATATACATTTCCTGGAAATTTCAGTTGAGAACAGTCCTTAAATGTTGCTGTATGTATTGAAGAAATGGCTTAGATTGATTTTAATATTTCCTAGTCACAGAGCAGAACACTGACTCTTGATCATGCAAGTAAATCTGAGAAACCCTTTTTACAGGTATTCTGGTGGATGATCCCAAAAGAGATGGAGGAGTGGGCTATGAGGGAAATGAACTGAATGGAAGTCTGGAATCACGTTTAAATTTGCACAAGTTTGAATGACATTTAGGTTGAAAGCTTAATGAAAACACAGTTGAAGTGAAGCAACAAAGAACATAGAAGTTTACCATGATATAAAAAATTCTAAAGCAGGAAGCAAGAGATTTATATAGTTTTTGCCATAAGTATATAGAATTATTATTCTTTTAGGAATGTTCTGTACAGTATCTGTTCAAGAAAATGCAGCTCCTCTAAAAAGGAATATATAAAAATATTTAGGTCAAAAAAATAAAGTATCCTTCCTCTCCAATCTTTAAAACATTAGTATACTCTGACACTCTCCTTTACAGCAAATTCTATATGCCAGAGACTTTCACTTCACTGTCTTGAGGTCATGATATTTTTAGGACTTATCTGCCTGGGACTAAAAGTCACTTAGTTTTTCCTATCTTGTACTATGCATGGGATCAGGAGTCACAGATTTTAATGTCTGAATACAGGGCATCTTGTTTTACCAAGGAACATCTTTTAGAACACTTGTATCAGCTTGTCGCGTGCGTGTGCGTGTGTGTGTGTGTGTGTGTGTGTGTGTGTGTATGATTTATGTTTTTATGTTTTGTGGGTTTCCCAGTGACGGTGAGGTCCTAGAGAACATCTGCATATCCTATTTGCCTTTTAATCACCAGCATCACTGACCAAAGTACTTTTCACATTATTGCCATATATCGGACTAAGATGAGATGAATGTTTATTAATAAATAAAAGGAGAAAAGAAAGGTTTTCAGAATTACATTCTAAAAAAAAAGATCAAAGGCACTTTGGTAAGTGTAAGAGAGAGGAGATTTCATATTCATCATTATAAATCTATGTTCATTCTAGATGACCCAGTTCATTGAGCTGGATAGTCCAAGAAAACCTGTAATATTTCCATTATTTACTATGTTTTTTTTTTTAAAAAAAGGTACCCTTAACAAAGAAAAGCCAAATAACTTCACTATTGAGATATAAAAGTGGAGAAAGGTAAAAAGAAAATTAGAAGGAAAAAGAAGGAGAAAGGAAAACAAGTTGCTAGTGTGTCTATAGAAACGTAAAAACTCTAAGAGATCTGCAATTGTCTTCATCAGGTAAACATAGGAAAGAATATTTTTCTTCATGGTTTTATTGAACAAATTGCACTGAATGCTACAATGCAACAGAGTCACTTCCAGGGATCGTCCTGGAAAACCTCATAGTTCAGAAGAGGCCTGGAAACAATAAACAGAAAATCTAGTGCCATGTGATGGGCACCACGAAGGCGAATACAGTGAGTTAAAAGTTCAGAGCGCAGCAGCTGACGGAGTAGAGGGGACGCCCTAAGTGACATGTAAAGAAATGACATGTTATCTGAGTGAAGAAGGCAGAGGCCCACAGTAACAGAGAGAGGAGAGATGGTGACTCGTACAAATTTTTGAATTAATTCATTACTTAATTTGGGTTTAATAGTCACACATTTTCTGAAAGAATGTTTCCCCATACTGGTAACATGCCGAAGGTCTCTTTGAAAGGAGTCTGAGGCCTTGCGTGGGTTTCCAGGGCCTCTGTCTATAAGCAAATGGCTGCAATGCACCTTGTTTTCTATCCCTCTGTGCCTTTGCATGTGGCTGTTGTTATCTATTTCTTAGAAACACAAATTGTTGAGGGCAAGGTCCCTTTGTAACAGTCACTTGAAAATATAGTTAACAAGAGTATCACCTCTGAGGCCAGATTTTAGATAGATTTCTACCACCAGGAAGCAAAATTAGGCAGCGATCTACCCTTCAATTTCCTCATCAGGACACAAAACAAAACAAAAATACATACTTCATAAAACTATTGTGCAGAAAATACTTGATAAAGTTGTGCATGTTAATTATTACAGGAACATTATTATTATTAATTTTATTCAAATCTTAAGGATTTTCTTAGCTAATGGGAAAGTTTAAACCACACAAATAACCAGCAAATGTTTTCTAAAAACTTTTACCCCCCAAAATTATTGAAAATTGTTTATTTTTACAAGAAATGTAGCACCTTAATTAATGATTACCAATGTAAAGGTAAAGTTAACTGAAATGCAACGAGGCTGATATTCTCTCCCCTCCCCCATCCCACAGAATTTGAGACCCTTTAGTTATGACCCCACTAGATAAGAGCAATTAATATGGGGCTCCTTTGACAGGGTACATGATGATCCCTTAAGTCATGAACAATAAAAGCATGTGTCATCACACCACCCTATGGCTACATTAGGGGATCAGAGGGAAGACTAACAAAGATGTGAAGGAGCTGGAAAACCAAAATTTAAGTAATAGATAATGTAGAAATAAAGAAGTTGAGAGCAATATGGCCAAAATAGAAAGCCTCAAGAAATAGGTATATACCAAATTTGTGACCATGCTATTTATGTCCTCAGTGAGATCAGAAGAGGTGAAATTATTCAGGAATTAGATATTGACAGAAGATAATAATTAAACAGAACAATGTTCCTTGACTATATATTAGAAACAACTGACTGAGGCGTGGGGCTTCCAGTAGTTCTGAAGAGCTCTGTTGAACCACTCCCAAGCAAAACAACAGTGTATTTGGAGAACATCATTTATGTGAAGTTTCTGAAAATTTTCCTAAAAGTACACAGAAAGACACACTTATT
Source organism: Rhinolophus ferrumequinum (assembly GCF_004115265.2). Taxonomy (NCBI): domain Eukaryota; kingdom Metazoa; phylum Chordata; class Mammalia; order Chiroptera; family Rhinolophidae; genus Rhinolophus; species Rhinolophus ferrumequinum. The sequence continues at coordinate 16,329,677 of NC_046300.1, forward strand.
CAAGAAAATCTTATTCAAGAAAATCTACCAAATCTTAGTAAAACACCAGGAATCTGTGGCATTTGAGTCACATTCAGGCCCTTCTTCCTCATCCCCCACCCCTGCTTCATGTTCTGAAAACTGTTGGGTACAGCCAGGAAGAGAGGAGCTTCCTCAGCCCTCAAATCCTAGTACAGGGCTATGCAGTATCAACCCAGAAGATGCAGACCACTGATGTTTCTCAACCACCACACCCATCCCCAGCCTTGTGTTGCAGGAGCTCTATCCCGGGGGGGGTGGGGGGGTGGGCATGGGTGAAAGGATTGAGACTCCCTTGCCTCCTCACAGCCCCTACTCATTAGGAGAAAGATCTCCTGAGACGTGGCAGACTGAAGACATTGAAGCCCTGATCACAACCTCCTGCAGGTATTTCCTAGAGCAAAGGCTTCATGCCAGGAAAGGCAAACTGAGAAGAGTAGAATTTAATACCCACTTGAAGACAGGGGTGTTACTCTAGGGCTCACTGTTCATACTCCCAGCTCTGGTTTAGCGGTGTAGGAATTGTGCCGAAGGGGGAGAGGCAGGTCTTAAGGATGGAGAACTTTGCAGCTTTACTGAAGGGAATGACTTTATTTCAAACATCATATAAAGAATTCCACGCCTACACAGTGGAGGCCTTGTCAAACCATGGATATCTTGGTGGCGAGAAATTAAGAGGGTACTGTAGGTAGCAACATATAAAATGGCAGAGCAGCTAGAAGTTTAGCAGCGAGAACCAGGGAAAGAAATCACATAGAAGTGCCCTCCTGAGATCACAGACAACCCCAGCGATTGGGAAGGCTGTGCACCAGAGTGAGACTTCGTCTACTCAGAAGCAATCAGGGCAAGACCTTGCGCAGACTTGCAATCATTCCCGAAGTCACACACAGCTCCCTCAACGCAGGGTGAAGCCTCACTGACACAGAATTTAGACACAACCTTTGATCAAAACCTGGCTGAATAACAAGCTGCTCTTACCCACTGAAAATATTTAGGAAGCCAGGCTTAAAAGTCAGTCAGTCAATCAATCAATCAATCAATCAATCAATCTCACTGATTCTCAACAATCTGTAAGATGGGGTACATGCCCCAGTCTGCTCTCTCAGGAACAATCAGAGAGGAAACCTCCAAGCAGCTATTCCCTGGCTGAACATGGGACAAAAAAAGGAAATTAAATGTGATAGAAGCCTCAAAGCCCCACAGGTCCAACATTAAAAGGTAAAAAAAATAAATAGCTAGGAGATTCAAGGACAACCTTTCATCAGCAGCTGGCCCAAGGGCAACACTTAGGTAGCCAGCCTAAAAGATGAAAAAGCAAGGAATAAAATCTGAACAGGGACATCAGAGAGTGTATACAGCAGGGGAAATAAACTTCACAGAGTTACCAGCTAAGTCACTAAACAATAAATAAATGACCAAGCAAAAAGTAATAACAATACGTAATATACATATATATGGAGTCAGAGCTGCCATCCCAAAGGAACTGTCTTACACGTCTTATTCCACAAACCTTTGGAATGTTAAAACAGGGCAAAATAACCTTTGGACTGGGCCTAAAGCAACATTGTATCTCAAACTACTGTTTGGAAAGATAACAAGAAAGCAGATACTATGACTACCAGACTGAAAACTAAAAACATTCTTTAGAATTAGCATCACTTTGTTTAGCTTATCCGCATTTATAGAAATCCCTTCCTCCTACTGATATAATTGTTCCCTTTCCTTTCTCATACATAACCCTGCCTTCACATCCTAATCGGAACACTACTTGGGTTTCTGCCTGAATCAGTGCTTCCCAAATAGCTATTCTTTTGAATATCAAATAAAAATACTTGTTGCCTCTCACTTCGGCGTTTTATTTTTAGGTTAACAAATATAAATCCTAGGGAGAGGCTGGCGAATCATTATTCAGAGTTCCTATAATATATTTTCTAAAAAGTCCTGTTTTCATCAAATACTAAAAGGCATGTCAAGAAATAAGAAAGCATACCCAATACACAGGAAGAAAAGAAGACAACAAAAGCTACCACTGAGGTGGGGACCAAATGTCTAACTTAGCAGAAAGAGAGTTCACAGAATCTTTTATAAATAAGTTAAAATAACTAACAAAAACCACATCAAAAGAATTAAAAAATGGTATAATAACCATGCCTCAAGTAGAAATATCAATGAAGAGATAGAAAAACTACATATCTATATCTATATCTATATCTACATCTATCTATCCACATCAGTATCTATATCCAAAAGAAAATGCTGGAGGTGAAAGTTATTATAACCAATAATTTAAAAATGAATAAAGGGGCTCAACAGTAGATTTGAGGTGGCAGAAGAAAAGATCAACAAACTTAAAGACAGATTATGCAGTCTGAAGAACAGAGGGAAAAAAAATGAAGTAAAATGAATAGAACCCCAGGGAAATTTGGGACAGAATTAAGCACAGCAACATATGCACAATGGGCTTAACAGAAAGAAGTAAGTTAGATGTGTATGGTGTCTGATGGGCTCTAGATCTATCAGGGTGATAGATGGGAGGGGGTTGGGGGCAGAGTGAAAAAGGTGAAGGGATTAAGAAGTACAAATTGGTAGTTACAAAATAGTTATGAGGATGTAAAGCACAGGGATTATAGTCAATAATATGGTAATAACTATGTATAGTGCCAGGTAAGTACTAGATATTGTCAGGGGGATCACTTTTTAAATTATATAAATGTCTAACCAATATGATGTATACCTGAAATTAATGTCAAATAATATTGAATGTAAAAAACAAAAACAAACAAACAAACAAACAAAAACAACAAAAACTAAGAAGTCAACATTTGGTAAAGTACTATTAATTCAATGAAAGATTTTAAAACAAGAAAGAGGTAAGTTAGAGAAAGGGGCAGAAAAGATATTCAAGGGAATAATGGCAAAATAACACTCCAAATCTGATGAAAAATATTAATCCACACATACAAGAAACACAATAAATTCTAAGCAGCGTGAGCACAAAGATATTCACACCCAGGCACATCATAATGAAAATGCTGAAAGCCAGAAATAGAGCTAATCTTAAAACACTAAGAGAAATATGACCCATCATGCATAAAGGAACCTCAATAAGATAAGCAGCTGATTTCAGGTTGGAAACAATGATGGTCAGAGGCAGTGGAGTGACACATTTAAAATGCTGAATGTTAAAACAAACAAACAAACCTCTCAATGAAGAATCTTATATCCAAAAACAATCTGTTGCTATCAGATTCCTGATTCATAGGAAATACTAAAGGAAGTTTTCCAGGCTGAAAACAAGCAAAACCAGGCAGTGCAGTATTTTACCGTGTATAATACATAGTTTTTGCCCAAATTTGTGAGGGAAAAATAAGGATGCACATTATACATGGGTAGTACTAATTCCGTATCTATATAAATGTTTTTAATTCTTTCACTTATGCTTATGAGTTAAAAGTGTAACTTCAGAAATCAATAATGATATCTGTATACAAAATAATACCCTGGAATAGGATAATCGGTTTTGTTTAATTTATGATGAACTTGCAATGAAAGTAATTTTGGCCAATGCTTCAACGAAATGAAATGAAGAGTGACGTACTGTGTCCACAGAGTAAGTGACTCTGCCTTGATAAGATAGGTGATGCCGACTTTGTTACCACAGGGTGAACAGCGTGACTTTTCTCTTTGTATATTTTAGGAGGGTGCTAGCGATCTAGCTGCTATTTTTACAAAAATTATTGGAAAATCCCTTAGAAAATTAAAATGAAAGATTTTTTTTCCCTGAAAGTTTGGGCCAAAAATGTGGGTGTACATTTTACATGGGAGCACATTATACATGGCAAAATACGGTAATTAAAATCCAAGAGTTCCAGTAAAAGTGTAAATCTGAAGTAGATTTTGATGAGTTAACGTGTATATTGTAAGCTCTTCTGCAATCATTAAGAAAGTACCTCAAAACAATATTTAACAAAACATTAAAGGTATTACAATGTTACAGTATCAAATATCCATTAATACAAAACAAAGTAAAGGAGGAATAGAAGAATAAATAAAACATGACACATGTAGAAAACAAAAAGGAAAAGGGCAGGTGCGAATACAACCAAATTAATCATAACATTAAAAACGAATGGATTATTATTCAGCAATCAAAGGGAATCAAGTACTAAGACATGTTGCAGCATGATAAACCTTGAAATCATAATGCTAAGTGCAAGACACCAGTCATAAAAGATCACATAATTGTATGATTCCATGTATATAAAATATCCACAAGAGGGAAAGCTATGGAGACAAAAATTAAGTTTGTGGTTGCCAAGGGTTAGGGTGTAGAGGGAAGGGATGGAAGAATGTGTATTTGTTGCTAATGGGTATGAAATTTCTTTTGGGGGGTAAGTTCTAAATTTAGCTTTTGATAATGGTTGTAAAACCCTTTGGATGTACTAAAACACATTAAAAATTGTGCACATTAATAGATTTTGGGAAATATGAGTTATACCTTAAAAATATGTTTAAAAAAAACAGCCATCAAGATGCTAAATGGAAACCACAAGAGTAAAGGTGTGTTGCTTTATCAACATTAGTAATGTCCATCCATTCCATTTCTCAATGACTTTGCTCAAGCTTGCTCCTTTAGCTTAAATGTCCTTTCCCTATTGTCCATCTTGTAATCAAAAGACCTTTTCTAAAAATCACTTCTCTGCTTCTACCAACAACTGGAATTCATTTGTTATTTAATTGTCTCTGTTCTTTTTGTACTTTATAAAATGTTAATGGTAGCATTTATCCCCTTGCTTTTGAGAAGGTTGCTTATGTATCCATCCCTCTGCTAGTCTGTGGGTTCCCTGCAGCGTAGGGGTAATATCTTATATATTTTGTATTTTTCCCCTCAGTGTCTAATACAGTGCTAAGCCCTTAGTATACTTTAATAATATTTGTTGAATAAAACATAAGAGTGTTGGATTATTTAGCTGGGAAATAGCCTGACATTTTCATAGGTTATTGTAACAGAAGTTTTAAGTTTTTGATAAGCAGGTGGACGGGAACCTCAAAACTACCTTCATCAGAAAAAAAAAAAGTGCAAAAGACAGAGGTCAAATGACATCTTCTGTTTAATTCCTGATTTATTAAAAGTTATTCAATAGAAAAAATAGACAAATTAGACTTCATCAAAATTAAAAACTTGGGGGCATCAAAGTACAGTATTGAGAACATGAATATACCCTACAGAATGGGAGAAAATATTTGGAAATCAAATCTGACAAAGGGGATAGTATTCAGAATATATCAAGAACTCATAACTCAACAACAAAAACAGTTCAATTTAAAAATGAGCAAAGGATTTGAATAGTCATTTCTCAAAAAAATGTGTACAAATGACTGATAAACATATGAACAGTTACACAATGTCACTGACACATCTACGAGGATGGCCATAATAAAAAAGAAAATAAGTGTTGGCAAGGATATAGAAATATTGGAACCTTCATGTATGCTGATAGGTATAAAGTGGTGCAACCACGTATGGAAAATAGCTTGGTTAAACCTGGGATTTAGAAAGTTAAACCTGGGATTGCCATATGACTCAGCAATTCCATCCTTAGCATATACCCAAAGGAAGTGAAAGCATGAATGCAACCGATACATGTCAAGGTTAACTGCTGTATTTTCACAATAGCCAAAAGGTGAATATAACCCAAGTGTTCATCAGCAGAGGAATGGATAAATGATATGTGGTATATACATACAAGGGAATATTATTCAACCATAAAAAGAAATATAGCAGCAGTACATGCTACAGCATGGATGAACCTTGAAAATATTGTACTAAGCCAGATACAAAAGGACAGATATTGTATGATCCCCCCTTGTATAAATTATTTAAAACAGGCAAATTCATGGAGAAAAAGTAGATTAGACCCCCCCAGGCGCTGGGGGAGGGAGAAGTGGGGAGTTACTGCTTAATTCATACAGTGTTTGTGTTTGGCATGATGAAAAATTGTGCAAACAGAAGTGATGTTTGCATAACATTGTCATATAATTAATGCTAATGGGTTGTGTACTTAAAAATAGTAAGAATGGCAAATTTTGTTACACATATTTTACAACTTAAAAAATTAAAAACCTAACATTCCAGAGGCCATTGAATTATAAACTTTAAATGGGTCAATTATGTGGTACATGATGATATCTCAATAAAAATGTTTTTTTTAAATGTGGTTTAAGAGCATCCAGGGGACTCTATACATTAGTGAGGGCCCTTTTATGGAGATGACAAATACTCTAGTAGTATTTTCAGAAGAGTCATTTGTTAATGTTTGGAAATGAATCCTATCTGGTGTTATCTACTTCATGATAACAATATCCAGATATCATGTGGATCATCCTATCTAGTGATGAACTGGGCCTGGTTATGGACATATATTGCTGAGTGTTTCTCTGTGTTCCCTCTGGGTGCATTTGTGCTAAGTCTTTCTCTCATTAGATTTTACACTCCGTAAAGGGAGGTCTTTGCACGGAGGGTTGAGGAAGTCAGAACAGACGTTGATGGCCAGATACAGCCTTCTGTTTCTTATTGTTCATGTGCGTCGTAAGTGACAAGATGTCTTTCTGGGTTTCTGCATGGCCTGGCCAGGCTGTACCCAAATGAAAATAAAAATAAAAGTCCAGTCCCGGTTAGCTTGACTTGGAACAGTCTCCATAATGCAAACTGGTCATTAATCAACTCTGAAATTATGAAATCCAATTGTCATGCTAAGAGACACTAGTGTTACTAATTACAACAGTTCTTCTCAAATATTTACCGTTGGAAGGAAAGGTATTAGAGGTATGAGGGCAGGTTGGGGGGGGCAGTGTTACTGCACGTCACAGGTTCCACAATTTATCAGATCTCTGGGTAGGCAAAGATCCCTTTTGCCTGGAATATCTCTTGCACTGATTGTCATGTTGAATCACCTGTCCACTCATGTTTCCAGAGACTGTATTTATGACACAATTTTGCCCCCTGTCAATGCAAATGAAATGATCCCTCTAACAGGGTCCTGCAAAGGGAATAAATGGTTGCTTAAAGAGTCCACAGGTTGGCACTGTTGGCAAAATGGAAACAAAACCTTTTGTTATGTGTCTTCAACGTGCATCGATATACTCCTAATTCATACATAGTTACTATTAGCAAATATCTAAAATAATGATTATGAATTATTTTTAGTTTTAGCATCATATGGCATACCTTGAATGAAGTTACCAAAAAGTGTTTAAATATGTCATAGATCTTCAAATATTCATTGCATAGCCTCAGGTGGTACATGTACTGATTGTTGTTCATAGTTTTCTTCAACTAGTACAGTGCAGAGATGTGAACACTGAGAGAACACAGCAGCAGACACTCTCAGACACAGTCCAGGTGGAGAAACAGTTCATCACGGATGTGGCTCCGCTCAACAGTCACTAGTTGTCACTGGGGAAGGGGAGGTAAACCACAATGTAGAAACTGCAGACCTCTTTCAGTTGTGGGGAAGGGTGGGGTGAGGTGGGTGTGCAGATAGGGTTTCAGGCAGGAGAGGAGCTCAGCCAGGTGTCACAAGGACCAATTCTGAAACGGGCCTGCTTGCAACCATAGAAAGAGACTATAGCTGAACGTACCAGCTCCAGTAAATTGGCTGCCTCAGAGCACACACTGCCAGGCGAGCCTTCATCAGACCCCGTCTGGTGATGCAGAAGCAGCTTTGAAACAGGGAATAAAGAGAAGAGCCAGTATCGCCTATATTGCAGGAATGACAAGGGGACAATGGAATTCTACTAAATATGGAATTAATATTTGAGGTCAGCTTATGCTTAAGGAACTTCAAAATAATTGCATGAAACCTATGTTAGCATATTGTAGGAGGAAATGCTTTCTTTGATGATGCGTTAGAATGGTGGCTCTCAACTGTGGAATATTTGGCTCCCCAGGGGATATTTGGCAATGTTGGGAGACATTTTCAATGTCTGTGGAGGGGTACTGTTTGCTGCTGGCATCTGCTGTGTAGAGGTCAGGGGTGTTGCTACATATTCTATTATACACAGGTCATTCCCTTACAACAAAGAATTACCCAGCCCAAAATGTCAATAGTGCTGAGGTTGGAGAAACCCTGCTTTAAATTCTTGTGACAAGGTTTGAAATCATCTTGTCTTATTAAATAAATGAGGAAACAGAGTCAACAATGGTGGTTAATGCAAGAATTCACAACTGTTTATTGGCAATGTTGTAATTAAAGACTAGATCCCTACATCCTCCAGGATTAGCAGATGACAGAGCCCAGATGAAAAGAGTCACATAAAGGCTACTTTTGATGGCAATGAAGATGCCAGGATCAAAAAAACCAGAACGTGAAAACTTTAGTATAATGGGAGCTGGGGGAGGAACCTCTACATTAGGAATCAAAATTCCTAGTATTACTGGGAAAACCAAGTATGCAGGGACAGCTCTAAGCTGTACAATAAGACCTCATCACCAATTATGGTCAGCAGGCCCTATTCAGTAAGATCAGGCTTAAATTGGAATCCAAGGAAGTGTCTTTGAGAAATGTGAAAAGTAAGTACAGGGCTCAAGACAAACTCAGAATTTGTTCTAAGTGATGTTGAAGACAAACTTGCCCAATGTCACAAATTTGCTTATGGTTTATCCTTTGAAAAAGATCAAATAAACTATTGCTTTGTTCTAGTGAAATGCCAATACTTTATTGAAGTTGAAGAAAACAGTCTTGTTTTCATAATGGGAAGAATTTAATTATTTTTTTTCTTTTCACCTTTGATCAAATGTCTTTGCCAGAAAAATAAAATTATCAGGTGTGCCATTTTGGATTAAAAAAAATTATACAAATTATATTGAATTACTTCCATTTTCTTTCTGGTAAGATTAAAACAGACATCTGTCTTAACAAGACATCTGCATTATGGAGCAGTTCTAGTGTTTTGTTTTCAGGATCTCACTTGGTCTTGTCACATCTCCCTGATAACTACCGCAACTAAACTTATCTCCCCCTTCAGTAAGTTTAAATTCTATTAAATTTTATTGTTTCAATTAGTTCCACTCATACACTCACAGAAGCCTTCCCCAAGGACATTATGGAATGAAAAAAGTTCATGGTGGGTAAGAAAAGAAAAAAATAAAAAATAATAAATAAAAATTAAAAAAGGCAAGTGGAAAAGAATTTGGCATCTTGGAAAAAAAACCAACAGCAATATATTTTGTGATGATTTTTCTCCCATTGATATTTGAATTAAAAGAGAAGACACTAATGTAGTTGAGTGTCTATCTAATATGAGGTGGAGGGGGCAGAGTGATATCAGGAAATGTATGTTTGTCTTTGGAGACCACCTAAATGATAAAATGAAGTAAAGATGGAAAAATCTAGGTTTTGTTGTGTCAACTTGAAAGATTCCAAATAAGAGAACTTTGATCATTTTCTGGTATCCAAATACTTTTCATTTCATTTTCAATGGTCTTATTTCTTTTTGTCTCAACTGAAATAATTCTTCCCCATCTTTGCTGTTTACCCCTTTGAAATATGTCTTTGCATTCCTGACCCTCCATTACGCATTGCCTAACAGAATGAAGAACTACATGTCCTCCTTTAATCTTGCCCTGTAGATAGGTCCCTTCAGCCTTTGAGTTATTTTCTTCATCTTCTGAGGACTCAATTGAAAAAGCTTCTCTCTACAGTAGTCTGCTCCAGGTGCCCTGGAAAATAGGAACCTTGGGCATAGTACTTGATCTGGAGGGGCTCACATAAGCAACATACTTCAAATACGTATGATATTGTACGATTAAATTCCCTTATCACAAATTATTTGCTTGATACCATCACTGACCCTTTGAGACAGGTTAGAACAAGAATTAACACCCTCTTTTATCAATAGCAATACATGGCTTTGGGAAGTGTGTGCGTGTGTCCAAGACGTACAGCTACTAAGCTACTCAAACCAAATACTTTGACTCAAAGTCCAGTGAATTCTGTACTTTTGAGTACAGACTCTTGAATCTACCCATTATTTTGCATTGATTTCCAGTTGGTAGATGTAAAACCCAAGAGTAAGTGGCTATCGCCTAGTAGGCACACTTTCAAGTGCCATGATCTGAGATTCTTTCATAAAACTAACTTGAGTCTCAATAGGACTAGCACAGACACAGATACATGAGACCCAGGGCCCAGGCCCAGTAATTGTCTTTCTCAGGTAAAAATAAGTAGGCATACGTGTTAATCTCCCAAGAATTCTACGTTACCTCATAGTTTTCTTATATTTGTTTTTACTCTTTATTCCTATGTCAATGTATATATTCAAAGATAGCACCCCTAAGGATTTATTACCGCAGTCTTTGAGTCCACTTATTTAAAATAAGCCTTAAACTGTAAACATTCAGTATATAAAAAATCAGTATTCTTATGATCAACAACATAGATTGACTGTGCATTAGTGTTTTGTTACTAGAGTGTCACAGTGGGGACTGGATGAACCCTCTGCTTCTTCACATTTCCCACTTGTCGGCAATTTGTTTTGGAGGACATTTCTTGGGGCTCTTTGCTTCAACTTCAGAGTTGAACTCAAAGCACATCAATCTTGGCCACATTCACACCACTGGTTTATGCATATGAGTACCTCTATCCATTGGCTACATCATGAATACATCACCGATCCTTTGTATGGGATTCAAATGTGTGCTGTGTGTGCTAAGTATACAGAAATTAATCTGACACAAGGAAATGAGAACAGAAAGCCCTGAGGACACTGCATGACAGGTCAGGCTAGCAAGTGTCTCTTCTCACCCTGGCACATGAACGCCCAATCCTAGTCTGAGCTTCTCTGAAAGGACAGACAAAAAGGCATGTGCCAGTAGTTTTATTTTAGGAAGTAATTCAAGGGAACAGGAATGGGGAAAAAGCAAGTATGAGAAGAAGGAAAGAAGAGAAAGCAAGTGCAAGCGTGCATTGTTGAACTTGTCAGTGCTCTGGCAGTGGGAGCTCAATTCTGCTGGATTCCTCTCAACATTCATATATAAGTTGTCTCAGGATTTTCTGCTCCAGAAATGAAGCATTATTTGCTAGCTCTCATGCCCCATTGGTCAAACTTGCCAAAAGAGGTGTTAAAACCCTCACATTTCTATATGTGTGCATGAATTCCTGCAGACCTCTGGATATGGTCCCTGAGAAGGTTTGTGGACGAAATATATACACTTGGACAGCTGAGACAAAATATTGCCAATTTACTCTCCATAAAATTGGCTATTGCAGCAATGGATGGAGGAAAGGGAAATTGAAAGAATGTGAAGTGTGGCACAAGAGGTAACAGACTTGGTGTCAAATAATACAGAAGCCTGAAGTAGAGGCAGTTACTCAGCTGGATGACAGTTTGGTGGACCTTATGGAGAAGTATTAAATGTGTGCTTTGAACTACAATGTTTGCGTGATCCCTTAAACGCTTGAGTTCGTGATACAGACACATCACCATCTCTTCTGACTCCCAAACTCACTCATTATTTCATAATCCTTAGTTGTTCTTTTTTCACTGTTTCCGGTAGTTTCTGCTGCTTGAGTGTCAGCTTTCATCCTAGTGACTTTTTCATGAGCATCATTCTCAACTAGACCCTTCAGAAGCATTGTAGTTATTGCTCAGGTCTAAGGGAGCATTTCCTCTACAATTAATTATAATTGGTCATGAACAGGTGTCACTTCCCTGAGATGCCAAGTCCATACTGGAAAATGTTTCTTTTACAATTACAATGTTTTAAATGGGTGAGAGGCCTAACATGCAGTAGGCACTTAATGAACATATTTGATTATCTCTTTACATTGATGTTATCAATTCTGAGGACAACATTTGGTAGCAGTCTCTCACATTAATCTTCAGATTTCAGTAAAACGTGTTACCCAGAGTTACACAAGGAATGACCAATATAACACGTATCAGTGTCTCTCCAAGGTAACTAGGGAATTTGTAGAGTGGAAAAGGGATGCAGAGATACCTGGCTATCCCTTTCACCTTCTCAGTACCTTCTCTCTTCTCTGCCATCATTAAAATGGAAATAAGATTGGACAAAGCCTAATCTTTATCATTTACTAACCATCTGCCTGAATTATGCTGTCCTTGTTGCCCTCGTGTGACAGTTTTCATTTTAGGAAAACGTGTTAGTGGCAGCAAGACAATCTGGGCAGATTATATAAGTGACATTTTAAGTCATTGGGTGAAGCACTTTTCCAATGTGTTAGGTCTTAAGTCTATGCTGAGGTCATGTCAAAATGTTTGGTCAAATCAGTAAACAACATGAACAATGCAGATAAATAACATCATGGGGACAACATTTCCAGATAATTTACTGAATCGTTGAGTGGCATGATTGATTTTTTGGTTTTCTATAGACGTAGTGCCTTGTTTTGTATCTTTACCATTACAATAATAGGGGAGAAATCCATTTCTTTGTGGAAGACTATTATTAGTTGAATGCAGAAATCAATCATTTACAGTCAGAAAATCTGGATTCTTGTCCTGCAAAATTCTAACCATGGACCAGTCAATAAACCTTTTTATGACTCAGTTTCCTCACTTGTATCACAAGATGGGGATGATAAATCTAATATTACTGAATTGTTATCTCACAGCATTAGCATAAGGATCACATAGAATAAGGTAAGAAAAAGTGTTTTGTAAACAGACAAATATATTTAACAAAGCATTTTGCTTTTCCATTAATTGTCAATGTGTTTTATTCTCAATTGGACTTTTGAGGAGTTGGACTGTGTTGTACTTATCTTTTAATGCCCATTGCCTAACCATATTGCCTGGCACACATAACTATTTTCAATTAAAAAACACTGCTAAGTAATTGCATTGCTTTCTTAATTTTATACATTTTTAAAGTTCATGATGTTCCATAGGATCATGGTGAGTGCACCGATTCCCACTTGTTTTCAGACCTGTAGAAAAGGATGACATGGAGGAGAAAAATGTGTCCTCTGTGATCACATGTAAGTGTGACAGCCCAGATTCACCACCTCTGCCTATTTTTCTAAGGAATATTTAACTTTTCTTCACAAAAATTGCACAGTTGACTCCTTTATTTCATGATTTCTAAATAAATTTGTAAAGTTAATACACAATTTCTCTTAGGTCACAATCCATACCATTAGACCTGCTTATGTTAATTGTGCCATAAATATTTCCTCTTCACCAACTAGATACTCGTACAAACACGTGCCTTTCCCTGGTACTTCACGTACAATATTCTGTGTTAAAATGAGTTACAAAAAACCCCAACTTCTTGGCTTTTTTGTGTTGATTTGCCTTTTAGGTTCATCCTATTTATGTCTCTTCCTCTTATCACACTCTTAACACTCATCACTGTTCTGGCACCAACAACTTGCACACAAATGCAAATCCCGTATCTCTTGTTACAGGAAACCTGCTTCTTTGCCTGGTCAGTTCTCATCATGTGGCCTCAAAACCTCATTATCATAATTGGTTTCTTCTTACCCATCACCAATTTCACCAAATAGAAGTTACTAGTGTGGATTTATTATTTGTTGACACACTTTTATCCTCTCTAGTCTGTCACTTCTTGGAACAAAGGTACCATGATTTGTTTATTATTATTTTCTATCTCCGTCACCCTGTCTCACAGAAAACCGACACTTGCTATAGGAAACATTCAATTTTGGCAGGATGAATAAATCAATTTATCCAATTGCTAATATCTCTTCCCTGGTCCTTTTGTTCTTCCTCCCACTCCCACTGTGGCATGCATTTTGAAACTGTTAGACTTCCCACTGGCCTCCTTATCTATGACATTCCCTTCTCCAACCTAGTCGGCAAAACACTGTCAATTTAATATTTTCCTGAACCATGCCCTGGAACAAGCAATTTCCCATTTTTCAGAGTGATGGACTTCTTAGGGCGATAACACTTTAATGTACCTCGTTCCCTTTCCTCACTCCCATTTTCCAGTTAATTTCAGAGTTAACAATGCTCCTGGGCCTTCCCCAGACGCCTAAACAGAAACCCCTGCGGGGCCTGCCTACCGAACGGGGCTCTGAAGCGATGTCAACACCACCATGGAGAATGGGAACAAATGCATTCAATAGCTGGGTACCCTGTGGGTCATCGCCCCACTCCACCAGCATCAGACCTGCCATTTCATGTGCTCTGGGCACGGGCACTGCTCACTGAGACGAACAGCAGTAAACTGCAATAGGGATGTTCTACTTTACAGATTAGTTTGCGGTCACTTTGAGGTCAGCCTAAATATTCCACTGACACTGACCCCCACATAATAAATAAAACCAAAAGAAGGCCACTAGATTGATACATATGACACTTATAGTATGTCAGGTGTCCCTTGATTTGTTTCTTAGATATCTGATTTCCAAGAAAAATAGGCCATTGCTTTTTTATAGAACGTGGTGGATACCATTTCAGCTCTCTCAAGTTTGCCAGCAGTGCACTGTTACAAACATCTTTTGAGTACTTACTATGTGTAAGCTAGATACTTTCAAAAAGAGTATTTTCCAAACAATCTATTTGTCTTCGTATAAAATTGGTTTAGTTATGTTCTCTAATCTACTTTATATTATTATTTTACCCAAATTATTTCTCTCCCCTCCTCTTCCTCTTTCTGTTTGTATGCTGTATATTCAATGTTATATTTATCAAGCCTGGCAAATAACAAGTGCCAATATTAATTACTGAAAATCTGCATCCTGGATGTTTGATAGCACAGTTGGCAGGCTCTTGTGGATTACAAATTATCTTTCAGTTACATGTACACAGTGCTATACCAATAGGTCTAAGCACTCAGAGGGTGCCACACGACCTGCTTTGAGCAAAAACTGGTTGACATATTATGAAGACTACAGTGGGCCTGGACTCAGAAGGGCTAGATTTACGCTTAGCTACTAGCACTGGCATTTATCAGCAGAATGAACTTGGGCAAGCTCACTGAGAGGCTTGTTTCCACTCTATCTATCCATCTCAGAAAGCTATTGCGCTAAGGAAGTATAATGTATTTGAAAGTGTGTGGTGACATGGGTTGTTTATCTTCTCTTGAGATTCTACAGGAACCATAAATCACAGTATCTCCCTGTATCCCTCTTCTCTGTCCTCAGAGGTGGGTAGCTGGACCAGGTTTAGCCAATTAGGCTGTCTCAGTTTTTTTTTTTTTTTTTCCCCTCCCCTCTTCTCATTGATGTGTTCAGGATGGAGAAATTCACTGGGGCTCTTTATTCCAGAACTATTTGTGAAGTCTGAAATGTTCTATTTCTGCATTGTCCAACATGGTCACCACTAGACAAGTGTGGCTATTAAGAAATTGAAATGTGACATGGACTAGTGCAACTGAGAAACTGAATCTTAAATGAAATTTAAATTTAAATAACCACCTATGGCTAGAGGCTACCCTACTGGGTAGTGCAGGTATACAGTTTTCTATTCATTATTTTGTTATTTGTTCTTTGTTATCCTTCTAGAGACATGTTTTAAAGCTTTCTTTCTCTGTGTCCTGTTTAAATAGTCCTTAAAATACCTGTTCTTTGGAGATTTTAAATAACTTACCTATGAAAACACCTTTGCCTGGCACTTTTTAACTTATCTAATATTTTTGTAATTATTGATTTGGTTATATTTTCTTTTCTATCTGGAGTCTTTTTTTTTTTTTTTTTGTCATACATGTTTCCTGAGAAATCATCTATTTTATACAGACTTTCAAATTGAATGCATGACTGTGAAGAATTCTTCCTGTTCCTTCTTTCCATATTCTTACTCTGCATGTGATTACTTCTGCATTCTCAGTTTTCATTCTGTAAATTGTTTTATCCTTCTTTTGATTTACTTAGTGACATGTATTATCACTTTGTTTTCCTCAGAATTAACTGGATTTTAAATTATTTATGCTATAATATCTTGTTTATAAATAAATCAAATTGGTTATTTATATTTACTAATTCCTTCTTCCTTTTTTCTTTCTTTTTGCATTTCAAACAAATTGAATTTACCTTTTTCCAAATTTCCGTTCTTCCTTTCTTAGTTATATCACACCACATTTTAGACATACGACATTTGTCTCATACAATGCATCTGGACTTTAATTACTCTCATATCATTTTAATGTCAGGACCCCTGCCTAATATTTGTTTGCATTTGCCATGTGTGTCTTTGCCAATACTTATTTTCAATAATAATGCATCACTTTCTCTTACATGGATACACTCACGTGTATTTAACAAAACAAGAATAACTTCTCATAAGAATATTTTTGTATTTAATGCAAAATACAAAATACAAAATGTATTTAATGGATACACTCACATGTATTTAACAAAAATGGATACCCTCGTGTGTATTTAACAAAACAAGAATAACTTCTCATAAGAATATTTTTCCCATGTACTTTACCAATTTTTCAGTTTACTGAAAAATTGAAAAAAACAAAAACAAAAAACAGAGTTAACTTGATTTACTTTGTGTCTCTTTTGTCATATTTGTCTATTGTCTATGCTTTCTTTCCTTTTGTTTCCTCTTGTAGCTATTTGCAATTTATAGACTCTAATTTTAGTTTATTACTAGTTTTTTTTACATTTTTAATGATAGACTGAAATCTCTATTTCTTAGTTTAACAATTATTAATAGAATAATCTCCTACTATGAAAAGTAAAGAAATAAGCACATTTAAATTTATTTAACGTGCTATTTTCTTCTGTCCATGTTATTGGTACTCTGCATTCTTTTACATACATATTTTCTTTTTATTATATTATGTAGCTTTTCATTAAATATTTATTATACTTACATTGTTTCTTTATTATACTTCAACAAATCTTACCTTCTGTTAAAAAAAAAAGAGATCATAAACTTACCACCCTTTCTTCAGGCATCTATTCATTCAAGTGTAGCCCCTCCAACCCCCTTTGTCAGACGCTACTCTAGGCATTGGGGTACAACAGTGAGCAGCAAGACAGAAGATAATGAAATCCTGGAATTTACACTGGGGAGGGGAGAAATTAGCAAATAACCAAATAAACAAAGAAGATGTATTATCATAGACTATGTAGAATGTAACACATGGAAAAATGCTAGTCAGTCACGGTTCCTTCGGGGGGTGATTAAGGGAAGCTGTTTAGAATTAGATTGTATGACAAGACCCAACTTACGACAGAAAAGAATATTTTAGTCAGCTTTGCAAAATACGAGGGATGAGCATCTTAGTCTGAGAGAAAAGAGATATTGTACTAATAGCATTTTATTGATTCTATCAATAATTGAATTAGCTATTGTGCATTTGCCCATTTTTCCTTTTAGTTCTGTCACTCCTATATTCCACATATTTGGAAAGTTGTTAAGCATGTACATATTTGGGTAAATACTCCTTCTTGATAAATTGACTTTGTCTAGAATTTTACCTTCATTAATATTAAGAATGTCAAATTGGTTTTCATGTTTTTAAAAAATATATATCCTTTTCCATATTTTTAGTGATGTAATGCTATCCTCCTATCCCTGTTCTTTGTATTATTGCCATGAGCTTTTCATTTATGTATGTTATACATAACAAAACAGTTATTAATTTCAGCTTGAAATTCTCAGTTGTCACATAAAGAGATAAAAACATAACACTATATAATATTTTACATTTAGTTACATATTTGTCACTTTCTTTCTCATTCCTTTCTATAGATCCAAGTTTCTATACAGTGAATTGCCTTTGTCAGCAAAACTTTCTTTAGCATTTACTGTAGTTTAGGTCAGATGCCAATACATTCTCTAAGCATTTCTTTACCTGAAAATGCTTTTATTTAATCTTATTTTTAAAGTATATTTTCACTGTGTATAGAATTCTGGGTTGCCTTTTTTTTTTTTTTAATTTTGGAGTTTAAACTGGTACTCTGTTGTGTCCTTGCCTCTATTGTTTCTGATGAGAAGTCAAACTTAATCATACCATTATTACTTCTATGTAGTCTTTCTTGGTATGCTTTTGAGTTTTTTTCTTTGAGTTTGATTTTTTGCATATTTATGCCTAGATATAGTTTGAATTTCCTGTGTAGTTTATATTTTTCACCGAAACTGGAAAATTCTCCAACACTGTGTGTGTGTGTGTGTGTGTGTGGTGTGTATGCGCATGTATTTAACTTTCTTCTTTCTGGGACTCTGGTTACCTTTATATAGATCACTTCATATTGTACACTGATCACCAATGTCCTATCCATTTTGTTTTCAGTAATGTTTTATGTGTTTGTGTTCTTTAGGTTGTCTCCTAATTCTTGATTTTCTTCTGCCTTCTATAATTTTCTGTTAAATAAATTAATTTCGTCTTCTTAAATCTTCTCCGTCTTAATTCTGTAATTAAGTGAATTTTACATTTAATTATTGTACTTTCATTTCTAGAATTCCCATTTCACCTTCTTAAAATTTCTTTTCTAATTTATTCCTTCTGATCACTCATTACAACTTTCTTTAACGTGCTAACCATACATTTACTAGCTGTTTTTAAAGCTGTTGAAGTTATTTCCAACTTCTGTATGATATTGGAGTCTATTCGATTGACTTTTGAAAAATTAATGATTGGCCAAGTTTCCTACGACTATCATATTTAATGTTTTTATTGTATGTTTAAATTATGGATAATATGCTGTAGACAGTTTGAAATTACCTATCTTTTCTTACAGGGTGGTTGTTTTTGATAAATTATTGGCAGACATTTTCATCCCTGTCAGCTTTGGTTTGATTCATATGTGTGAATCTACTTTGTTTTCGTTGCCTCCCTCGAACGAGCACTGTGCAAGCTCTGGTACCTCTGTACAGGTCTCTGTCCACAGAACATCCTGCTAATGACACCTCCTTCAAAAATGACTTCCATGGTAGCCCTATCGCATGTATTTCATCTACCTCAGTATATTCTACTCCTGATTGATTGATCTTGTTTGCCATTGTATCCTGAACAATGGGTAATCGCTGGCCTAATTGTAAGTATTCAATAAATACTTACCAAATTAATTATTTAACTTTCAATATAGAGATCTTACAGTTCTCTATCGCAAATAGATGATGCTCAAATAATCACACAAGTAATACCAACACAACTGCTGTGTTAGGTATTCTGAAAGACAGGTACATGATCTCTGAGAATGATATATAAGAAAATGACCAATGGATGGAGAACTTTTTGTTTTTGTTTTAGGGAAATGAGGTTTTTAAGTATAGTCAAATGATAAATATCAATTTACCCTATTAAAGGAGTAGGAACGCTTATTATAAACAGAGAGAGAAGCATGTGGAAGAATAGAGCTTTCCATATGAAAACAGCTTTTTCATTTTCCCCCTTAGACTGCCCCCTTATCTTTCGTTCCAACTAACTGGAGACTATCTTTGAAAGCTTTGAAGCTTTTCTTCAATTCTTTTGCCTCAGACAACTGCTTTGGGTGATGGGAGTAAGGAGAACCTCATCAAATATAATTTACACTTTTATTTATTTTGTTTGTTTTTCTCAAATTGGGGAGAGAGAAGTTTTATCATTCTGTATCACTTTCACCGCCATTTTCAAGACAGATGTGAAATAGTAACAATACTAATGAAAATAGAGGGAAAGTGTGGCTAAATTTCCATCAATAAACAATTAGGCACATTATTATATATCATAATGGAAGGGAATTCTAGTTACCAATCAACATCGTTCCTTCCTTATTAGAAAATAGTTTTCCCGAATGCAGTAACGTGTCCAGCTTAATTTGTTTCCAAATGATAGCAACATAATACAGTTTTGAAGTTTTACTGAAATATAATTGACTAGAATATTGTATTAGTTTAAGATATACAACATAATGATTTGATATATGAATATATTAACATAGCACGTTTTGGGCCATGAGATCTAAGTGGTGGCTTTCAGATTCTGGAAATTCTCTTTAAAGAGAGCAAAAGGGGAGCAGACTCTGTCTCTTTTGGTTGCCTCCTTTGTTTCTTTCTCTTGCCAGGAACATGTGTCTGGTGGCTGGAATTGCATCGAACATTTTGTGATTTGAAAAATAGCAGCTAAAACAATCAGATTAAAAAATGGGCAGAGAACCTGAACAGACACTTCTCCCAAGAATACATACAAATGGCCAACAGATATACGAAAAGATGCTCAACTTCACTAGATATAAGGGAAATACAAATAAAAACCACAATGTAATACCACCTCACACCTGTTAAAAATGGCCATTATTAATAAGATAAGTAACAACAAGTGTTAGAGAGGCTGTGGAGAGAAAGGAACCTGCCTACACTGCTGGTGGGAATGTAAACTGGTGCAGTCACTATGAGAAACAGTATGGAGTTTCCTCAAAAATTAAGAATAGAATTACCATATGATACAGCAATCCCTCTTCTGGGTAACTACCCAAAAAGTCTGAAAACATTTATTCGTGAAGGTGTATGTACCCCTATGTTCATTGCAGCAGCATGCACGGTGGCCAAGACATTGAAATAATCAAAGTGTCCTTTGATAGATGATTGGATTAAGGTGGTGTGTTACATATATGCAATGGAATATGATTCAGCCATAAGAAAAGATGAAATACTGCCATTTGGACAACATGGATGGATCTTGAGATTATCATGCTAAGCGAAACAAATCAGACAGAAAAAGTTGAGAATCATGATTTCACTCATATGTGGGGTAAAAAACTGAAAGCAGCAAATGAATATTACAAACAAACAAGCAAAAACTCATAGATACAGACAACAGTTTAGTGGTTACCAAAGGGTAAGGGGGGAGGGAAGGAGGTACAAGAGGGTAAAGGGGATGAAATATACGGTGATGGAAGGAGATTTGACTTTGGGCAATGAACACACAATGTGATATGTAGATGATGTATTACAGAATTGTACACTTGAAACCTATACAATTTTATTAACCAATGTCACCCCAATCAATTTAATAAAAAAAGAAATAACAGCTAAGAGAATCAATTTGTTCTGAGAAGCATTTGAGTTACAGAATCATAGACTGCAACTTCCCACCTTCAAAGATCTATTTCCAAGAGAAAAAAATAAAGCCTTGTCTTATTAAATCACTGGTTTTATGTGTGTGCGGGGGTGGGGAGAGTGTTACCTGCAGCTAAATGAAAATTCCTGCCTAATACAACCTATTTAATGAAATAATTTTTTAATGCACCCTTTAATCAAGTTGATGTGCACTTACATTCTCCGTAAGTACAATGTGCTCGTGACAAACTTGTGATAAAATATGGGTGAAAACCCTAACATATGACAGTACCTTTTAGGGTTTTTTTTAAAATTATTATTATTTATAGTTGCATGGAGATAGATAGATAGATTGATTGACCAATCAGTCGATAGGTCTGGGAGGCGGGTAATCACTTTTATACCACTTAATAATATTTTTACTTTTGACTATTTGTCCCATTATTTATTGGTTAGAGCATGAATAAACCTTGTAATTAGAGTGAGAACTTTTGTCAAGGGCAGCCTGAGGAGTATATATGACTGTCAGTTTTATAAACCTCTCCTCTGATTCACCTATTTCTTGATGTTGAAATGGCAATGAATAGGTGAGGGAGGTTACAGGCCAGTGTTATACATGAATCATGTATGGTTTGGGGCATCAGTCGGTAATAGCTGCTTCTCTGTTTCACTAAGGGTCTTATCTGTTATTAATATGTTCTTTTTACCTTGCTTGGTGATAAAACCAACAGTCAGGAATCAGTGATGTTGTGGCTCTGCTTTGTAGATGCAGTTACTAAAAATAATGTGATCGTATGTACCAGTTTGCTTGGGATATTACTAAGCTTCACTTGTCCAAGAGAAATTTTAGTGGTCCACATTTCACTTTCAAACATGTCTATTCTGGACAATGAATTACATGAGCATTCTCATTATAGTAGATTCTAATGTTTAATTAGAACTCAGCTGGAAACACTGATTTATCTCCAAGTACTTGAATTCAGATTTGTTCCTCCATGAAATTTATACAATACACTTAGAATGAATATGGAGACACAATGTTCCTTGGAGACTTCCACTTACCAGGAAAGGGGAATTCTGCCTCCTAAATGTACTTTTAGTTGTATACTCAAAAGTCATTACCGAACGCCTTTACATTCCATATCTGTCTTAGTAAAAACAGTGGAAAATCCAAGAATTTTCCAATCTCCCTCTAATATAGACACAGATATATTATCAATTTTTGGTCAATGAAAAGTAAGGGAAGGTCTTCTGGGACTATTTTTATTTTCTGATAATAGAAGAGAGAATCATGTGATGATTTGCTTTCACTGTCCTAGTATCTGTCCTGTTTCTAGCCTTTGGATGTAGTGCTGATACCTCGAGCTACGGAAATCATCTTAAAACAACAAGGACCTACAGATACAAGAAATAAAAACTGACATCCTGAGGATGGTAGAGTAGAAGCCAAGCAAAGGACTCCTTAGAGATACTCATTAGCTACTTTTCCTAATATGAAATTCTTTAATTCCAGATTATCTCTTACATAAAATAACATTTTTTTGTTATTATTAAATCACTTTTATTTGGGTGCTCTGTTACGTGTCATGAAAATAATAAATAACTGAAAGTACTTTATGGGAATGAATCAACTAGAACACATCATGGGTCTATGGTATAATTAGGTTTTAAATAAACTGTAGCATCTCCACTTAAAAGAAATAGGTGGAAACCCAAAAGAATTATTATTCATTGTACATCTTGTTTTATGACCTGCACTCTAGGATAAAGCTATCTCTTTTTGCCTCTCTATTTCTTGTCTCCTTTATGCAGCTCTTCACTATACAAAGCACAGATATATACGGACATCTGAGCTATACACTGTCAATTTTAGAAACAGATAGAGTGGAAAGAGAAATTTAATTGGACAAAGGGGGAACCCATAAGTAATCAATAGAGAGTGAAGTGAAGAATACCTGGCTAAAGAAACAAATGTATGATAATTAGGCCAATTATCCTAGATGTAGTTCATCAACTTGTAGCGATAAAGGCCGTTAATGAGCTTTGTCACTGGCAGTATTACTTTCTAATCTTAATCCTTTTTAGGGTTATTAGCTTTAATGCTACTTGCACAGAAATAATTTATACTGAAATTAAATTGAAAAAAAACAAGTAATAATTGTGACATTTGAGAGGTAACTTATAAAGTTTCTATCTTGTTGACAAAATTTACTGAAGGCAGTACAAAAATGCGAAGGCTCTAAAAATTTTAGCAGATGGAGGAGATTCAGTAAAAGAGAAACATTTGTTAAAAGAAACATTTACATTCTTGGGAAAATCACTCAATTTATAGTTAATATCATTTAATGAAGTGGCGGATAGCTATTTTATACTTTAGATGTCAGCACACTATGTTCTGTCTGCCATCAAGAAAATTCTGCAAGAAGTTCAACATTTGAAGGAGAGTCACTAAACATAACAACTGCTCAATACCCAGACATGCAGTACGAAGAAATTTGTACAAATGTAATAGAATTTTGAATTATGGCTTCTTTCAGACTTATTCAACTAGAGTTCTTCATGTGAGCTTCAGAACACAGAAAATAATTAAGAGTGACAACTTCTTAAGTTCTCCTAAGGATAGCACACACCAGTTAGTGCCTGTCTAGATTCATAGACGTTCATTCATTAAACACTATAAATAACTTAAGGCATAATCCTCTCACGAACCACAGTTGAAAAAGTTTGCTACAGATTGGAAGTATTCTTAGAAATACGCTTATCTGTTCCTTTATGCATTTATTTATTTATCTGTTGGTATTTATAAAACCTCTATTTTGTGTATAGATTCCACTGTAACTAGGTTAAATAGTACTGTATTTAATATATGTAGCAATAATGAGTGACTTTAACTCATTTCATTTCAGTGAGGAAGGTTTTCAACATTTCACCACTAATTATCACGATAGCCATCATACTGTACGTGTGTGTATACACTATTTTCTATAGTAGATTAAGAAATGTTCTATCCAATTTTAATACACGAATATCTTCTTTCATGAATGTTGAACTTTATTAAATGATTTTCTGTGTGTATTGAGATGATCATGTACAGTTTTTCCTTTACTTTCTTAAGTGGTAAAATATAAGGGCTCATTTTAACATCTTTTTTGAAATATAGTTCATGTATAATAAATTTGGCATATTAAAAGAAATTTGGCAAGTAAAAGTGTACTATTTGGAAAGTTTTAACCTATAGATACATACACACATACTCTCTCTCTCTCTCTCTCTCTCTCTCTCTCTCGACCATCACTACAATCACAATGATGAACGTTTATCTATCTCTCCTGAAAATTTCATTGTACCTCTTTGTCATTCCTCCTTCTGACCACAGTAAGTGAAGACATAGTGGATGATTTTAACACACACCTCTCGGTAACTCATCAAATAAATGCAAAAAAATAAGTCATGTACTATATTTGAACAATACGAATAAAGGTAATTGATATATAAATCACCACATAAAACTGCAGAATACATATTTTTCAAGCTCACATAAAACATTTGCAAAAATTGTTAAGATGCCAAACAATTTCAACAAATTTGAAACAAATTTTCAACAAAGCAAATTTCAACAAATTTCAAATGATTGTATACTGAGATTTCCCCTTATGAAAATGTAACTACTTAAAAATTGATAACAAATAGAATGACTTAAAAAATCAGAAATAATTGGAAACTAAGCCATATACTTCTAAATGAAAAGTATGAAAGATTAACTAATAATAATATCAGACAATATTTTAAACATTGAATTCAGTGAAAGAAAAGTACTATATAGGAAAATTTGGAAAAAAGTTAATGATGTACTTAGAAGGAAATACATGGCCTTAAATGCATATATTGTATTATAAAAGGAAGAAGTTTTAAAGCATCAATCACCTATGGAAGTTAGAAATAGAGTAGCAAATTAAACTTAAACAGAAAGAAGAAAATAATATAGAATTCAGTATTAATAAAATATATAACAATACTAGAAAAGACCATCAAAACCAAATGATTATGTTCCAAAAGATTACTAAAAGCCATAAACCTTGACAAGACAGATTTTTTTTAAGTGACTAATACAAGGAATAAAAATAGAAGCATGAATATCAATTCTACTAACATTAAAAAGATGCAAAAATATTATGAAGCATGGCAATGCATTTGAAAATTGACCAAAAAACTAAATTCCAGGAATTAATATAAGAATAAAAAACATCAACTTATTTTACAACTATTTGATTCTACAATTGAGTCATTCCAACATAGAAATATGCATGCTTACATACCTTAAGTGGTAACTTCACCAAACAGGTAGGTATATGAAGTCTTCTTAGGTGGCGATGAGGACAGCAGAACCCCAATAATCAAAACCTGACAAGGATATTAAAAAAGAGGAGAAATATAGATCAACTTCTTTCATATACATAGATGCAAAATAGTATGATCACATTATAGATACAAAACAAGAGTATTTCATGAAATTTATAGGCAATTTATGAAAAAATAACTTGCTAACAAAAATAAAAGTATTTCCTTAATCTTATATAGAGTAGCTATAAATGACTAACAAAAACATTCTTTTGAATGGTCTGTTTACCATTGCACTAGAAATCTGTGTTAATACAAAGAAGTAAGTAGAATAAAGGCATGTAGATTGGAAACAAAGAAAGAAGACTGCTGTTAAATTCAAATATTTTCTCTAAATAGAAAAAAAATCTTTGGATATACTGTTATAGTTAATAAGTGAACAATAAAGAAAGCAACAAATGAGACAGAATAAAGTTTGTAACAGGTTCATACATATATGAATGTGTGATTTATGATACAGTTGGCAAGTAGAACAATAGGAAAAGATAATCTTTTCACAAAATTGTGTTGGATCATTTGTATATGTATGTAGAAAACTAATGTAACATAAGTAGGTCACTATGTAAAAATCATCAATGGTGAATTTTTTACCTATATGTGAGAAATAAAATATTAAATTTCTAAGGAGTTTACCATCGAAGAATATACTAATATTGTGGAATAAGAAAATATTTATTAAACTAGATTCAAATATTACCAACTACAGAGAGAACAATTTACAATTTGAATTATAATTCTATAACATAATCATCTAATATATATAAAATAAATTATAATTACAACTTCTGTTATCAAACTGAGTAAACAGTTAAGGTTTAGACCAGGGGAAATTATTTGCAACATATATAACATTGAAGGAATCATTCAGTATAAAAAACAATCAAAACAAACAAATTCTAAAGCAGCAAGAGAGATATTAAAAAAAATAAAAAGCTGGATAAGACAAGTGAAAGAGGATATCTAAATGGCCAGTAAATCTATGAAAACATGCTCAAAATCATTAGTCATCAGGAGAATGCAAGAATTATAAGATGTAGAATT
Organism: Rhinolophus ferrumequinum; assembly: GCF_004115265.2. NCBI lineage: Eukaryota > Metazoa > Chordata > Mammalia > Chiroptera > Rhinolophidae > Rhinolophus > Rhinolophus ferrumequinum. Next base: position 16,356,119 of record NC_046300.1, read on the forward strand.
TTATGGCAGGATAATACTTTTACTGCAACAACTAGAACTTTACATACAGGGTGCCAAAAAAATGTATACACATTTTAAAAAAGGAAAAATTGTATTAAATTTTAATACTCAATATATACCAATAAAAAAGATGAATACAAGTCATGCGTATACATTTTTTGACATCCCCAATATATTTCAAATTAAAAGGCATTGTACTCATAAAGTTATTGAAGCAATGAACATTAGAAATTAAAATTCCAAAGAGGAGAGAACATCTCTGATTCAAGCTAGAAATCTACAACTTTAATTATTTTTTTTTTTCCTTGGGGAATTTTCTGTTTCTGGATTCAAGCTGAGGATCCAGCTCAGGCAGAGAACCTCTGCTAGTGGTAACAGAAATAGGCAAGTGATTTAACAGTTATTGATGTTAACACAACAAATTAGAAATCTGAGGAACACAAACCATGGTCAGTTTTCCCATGGGGGCATTTGCTGGGTGCTGTGGCTGCTTAGGAAGCTAGAGATTTAAAACCTTCTAAAAGACAGAGTATAATCTCTTAGGGTTTTGTATTTCTTAACAAAACAAAGACCTACAGAGCAGGAGTCCTGCATCAAATACACTTTCTCTTCTCCCTGAAGCTATATATTAAAGCTAGATGAGTTAGAAGACTGGAATCTGAACTGAGAACTGAATGACAGAGCATTTGTGCCTGCAGTCCCAACCCCCAACCTGCTAGCCAAGGCTGAAGAAACTGAGACTGACAAGACTCTATCAAAATCCTTGTTAGCCTCATCTGAGGATTAGGTAAACCAAACATTGACTGAGTCTTTTAAACTATATTCTACCCTGACTAATACTAATTTTAAATTAGATGGACGTTATTACCTTTTCCCACTCTTTCCCTAACAAAAGTAAAGAGGACTTTCACATACAGCAATCTATAACCTAAATGGCTCTTTTATCACAATGTCTGGTATAAAATTAAAAATTACACGACATGTAAAGAGGAAATCAAATATAACTACCGTATGATCAAAAGAAAGGGCTGACAATATACCTAGGCCACTTAAAAATATAATTATTATGCGAAAGAAAATAGAGGAAAGGTAGATAAGATGGATAACTTTCAATATAGAATTGGAGTTATATTAATAAATCAATTCAGCATCCAAAAATGAAAAATGCAATATCCAAGCTGAGAAATATATGTTTAAAAATAAATTGGTCACAGTAAAAGGTGTGACTAGGAAAACTGAAAACAGTACAATAGGAAAATATGCTAAAGGCAACAGAGAAGGAGGAAAAAAAGTAAAGATAGGTCAGAACCTAAACATTTAGGCAAGTCTAACGTTCTAATGAAGATCTTAGACTTTCATATTAATTGAATCCCTTTCTTATGTATATGTTATAGACTGTGTACATTTAACATCTGTCACATTTTTTCACATCAAAAGACACTTATTGCTGCTGTAAACATTTATTTAGATTTATCCACATATTTTCTATTTTCTTTGCTTAACAATCTTTTAATCTCAGATGCACATTTTTACATAGTTCATCAATGAGAGTCTTTACATAGCAATCATGTTCAGTTTTATAAAATATCATTATTTTACTCCCAATCTGAGGTTACATATATATCCAGATTTGTAATTGACATATATATCCAGATTTGTAATTGTTTTCTTTCCATATTTTGATGATATTGTTAGACTGATTTCTGACTTCTTTTGTTGTATTTGAGAAGTCAGATTTCTATTTATTGTTTGTTTTCTAATAATCTATTTTTCTTTCTGGCTTCTTATAGTTTCTGTTGCTGTATTCTATATGTAAATTTTGATATATTGGTGAGGCAATTTTCTGCTTTATAATATTTTATTTTTATTATTTTTATTTTTTAGGGAGTTCTTTAGTCATCCTAAATCTGATGATTTTTTCCATAAATTTTCGAAAACCTTCAGTCATTTTTTTTTAGATATTAACTCTTTCCATTTCAGATTTTCTCTTTAGATCTTCATTTGTCTTTATTTTTGACTTCTCATTCAACAGTGTCACAGAGTACTTTTTATATTTTTCCATCTCTTTATATGTCTGTAGTCTATTGCATTATCAGATATATCATCACTTTTCTATTTCTCTATTTTACAGTGTCTAATATGCTATTTAAATTGTTCATTGACTTTCCAATTACATATGTTATGTATATAAAATAAAAATTAAAGTTAAAAATAAGACTCATATATATATAACATAATATATATATATAATATGTGTATATCATCTATATCTATATCTATATATATATAATTGTTTGAGATCTAGTCAGGTCTTTTACAAATACATCTGTTAATCTGATAGTTACTTATTCTTTCTTCACACATATAATGCAATCTTTTGTCATACCAGTAAGTCTAAATAAAATATTTTCTATCTGATAAATTCAAGGTCTGCTGTCTTAATGTACATGATCTCACTTTTTTTTTCTTTCATCGTAATTTCCATTCATAGTGGCTTGCTTTCTTGTGTATTGGATTTTAAAATTTTTGTTGTTGTTGCTGTTGCTATTGTGAAGTCACACTTTTTGAAACACCATCTATAAAAATATCTTTGTCTCCTGGGGTTAGATTATGCTTCTCCTTAAGGTAATTTTATTTCTCTACTCTTAACTTGGAGGCATTTAAGCAACATGGAATGACTGAAACTAAAATTTTGTGTTTGAAAGGGTTTTAATCATATAGATATTTAAATTGGTATCTAACCTATATACAAGATGAGGGGTTTTTTTTAAGCAATTGTCAAAGTAATTGTGTATTTGTGTGGATGTACACATACACATATATACACAATTTATATATAGTTTTTTCTTTGTTTCCCCTCCACTCAGAGTCAAGGATGAGACGAACAGCTGTTTTGTCCATCTCCCTCTGCATTATCTTTCCTTCAGTTCACCGCTGGTGTTGGCTTTCATAAATGCCAACTTTGTACTAGAGTGTCGTATAAAACCCACCTGCAGGGCATGTGTCTCAGGCTTTATCCCAGTCTACCACAAAAGCGCAGATTTAAATATTTAACTCTAGGCCATCAGAGATAATCAGAGGCTTCAGGAAATATGCCATATTAATTCTCAGTCTTGTTCTAAATCTGATTTTTCTCTCAATCTCTAGCCTCTGTAGATTGTCTTATTTCACACCAGGTCATATATTTTATCCAGGACATGTTAGGCGTTCTGCATCAAGAGGGTTTTTCTGGTCATCTAGGCTACCATATTACTAGAACTAAAGAATCAAGTTTTGTTACTTTAAAAGTCATAGCTGTCAAAACAAGAAGCTAACATATAATTTGAAAATACAAAAGGAAAAACCACCCCACAACAACTTCTATTTCTGAGTTCCACACTCTCCCATCACACAAACATAAACTATAGTTTAAATGAGTACTTAATTATACACTGGTAAAGTTGCTAGAGAACTTGGCAGACTTTCTACTTTTAGAAGCACTTCACATAGATTTATATATCACATTTTACATAATGAAGACTTTTTTCCCACCTCTTACTAAAGCAAAGTAATAATAATGATAATAATAAGCTTCTCCAAAGAAGGATGGGGATATATCAGAAAGGTTTAGAGAGCTGAGACAAGGAACAAATTAAGGGTGTTGCAAGTTACAGGGTGGGTGGCGGATATACTTCAGATACAAGGTAAAAAACTTAAGATTTTACAGCCCAAACTGGATCATGAGCATATATTTAAAAAATACCAGATTCTCTGCATTGTTGAAGGAAAGGCACAACATTTAAACATAAGACTGAATCAAACAGCCTTTCCTCTGGATTGCACCCACGTGGAGTTTCCAGTATAGATGTGCTCAACTTCTGAATCTCCAAATTAAGATATAATTTTAGACTACTGAGAAATTGTATGAACATATGAGCAATGCTTATTTTTCCTATTGTTTGAAATGAAATCACCAGAATAGCAGAACTTCATGCTTCCAAGCCTAGTTTCTATTTGGCTCTGTTTCTGAAAATGCTGACTTGCTTAAGAAAGCCTCATTAGTCTGTTCATCAGCATATGTTAATCTGATTAATTCTGCCTGCATACTTAGGTATGTGGCAAGATGCCTCCTTCACAAAATTATCTTCTATGGAAGACATAGGCGAACAGAGGCTGTATTTCCATTGCACTGATTACAGGAAAAGTAACTACGCCATTGCTGAGTCTCGCCTTTCAGAAGACTGATGGCTTCTGCCTTCGTCTCTCGGAGACCTGAACCACCATGTAAAATTATTCTATTGGAGAGATAACATAAATAATCCCTGACTCCATTGATAGGGAGAGGTTCTACCTGAGAACAGCCTTGAAGACAACCATCTGAGTGAAGCTATCTTGACCCTCTCGACAAACCCAACTGCTAGTTAAACATCACCGAGTAACTCGGGTTGATACCATAGAAGTACTGCTCATCTGAGCCCTGCCCAAATTCCTAACACACAACATTATGTAACTTGATACAATTATTATTTGAAACTAGTTTGTTTAAAAGCAATAAATAAATGGAATACTTGTTAAGCAGACCTTATCTACTTTGCCAATAGTTGGAAAATGCAATTATCTTGGATGTGGAACTTGCTTCAGCAACATCATTGTTCAGGAGTAAACCAGAATGTGGACGTTTGGACAAAGCCAGCTCCTGAGATGAACAGATGGCAAGTAAAACAGCAGAAGATGCTACCTTGAATAAGAGGAGGATTAATCACAAGTGTTTGCTTTTCCAAGCCAACATTTGTCCCTGGAAATAAACAGGCAGAATCGGGGCCCCCATTAGGAAATTCATCCCTACCGTCTGTGGATAGGGCTGGGTAATGTGCATGCGGGCTCCTCCTCATGTAACCGCAGCCCTCACCGTGCTGCCAATTAGAGAACTGGACTCATGGAATTTCTTCTGAGAAATCACTCATTCTTAAATGACAAAGCTCTGTACAATAATGTAGGTTGCGATTATTAGTCCTCCGTTACCAGAACTGCGATAAGAAGACTGGGGTAAGAACTGGGGTAAGGATACCTGTACATGTCATAGATCAGAAAACATTGCCCCACTTATTAAGCTATTGTTGCTCAACTCAAAATGCACCCATTCTCTGGAGTTATCTCTAATGCCGGGGCTGGGAATCCACAATTACATTTCTCATTTTAAGCTGGCTTCCTGCTACTCGTGCCAGTAAGGGCACTAAGCAGAAGAGGCAGCGATGAGCTCCTTGGGTGGCTTGTGCTTCCTGTAAGTAGCACATCAGCAATAGCTCTTCAACCTGGCAGCACTAGCTAGAGTTCAAGCAGCAGTTGGATCCAGTTTTTAGCTTTCTTCAGTCCTGGGCAATCCATTTGCCTAGAGACAACCAGCACACGTCAGAGCTATTTGTTGTCTTTCTCCCTCTTCTTCTCTGGTGTGGGTGTGGGCCTGTACATGCCACACACATGAATGTACACAAAATCACAATTATTACGTAAAGCCACTGAGATTCTGTATTGTGTGTTTCAGCAGCTGGCATGACTTATCCTAATTAACACAGAAATTAATACCACATCCGGAATGCCATTGCAAAAACATTTTTCAATATGCAGCACTGGCTCAGTGGTGGAAAGGAAGATGTCAAGACAACACATAAAACAACCAGAACAGCTCCTGATGCATGTTATTCAAATGCAAAATATTTGATAAACCTCTTGCCTGCAATAATGTGTAAGACTGATCAAATGCTTCCAGAGTTGGGGGAAAAGAAGTTGAAAAAGATCTTTTAAATAAGTGTTGGTTGTCACTGAATTTGTTTAGCAACTCATAAAGAAATGAGACAGGATAGAAGCAGAAATGCAAGGATAAAGAGAGACTACACATTTAGGGCCTGTGAGACTAGAAAAACTGACAAATTCTAGATCCTAAGTATCAGGAGATGGAACTGAGAACTGAGAAACATTTTTTTTTTTTTTTGAACAAAGATATGATGAGAATTCTTAGTTCAATAAAGTGATTAGATTTGGACTGTTTCCTAGTCAGGCCTCATCTACTCAACGTAGCTGCTATTGAGATACATTAGGGAACTAGGAAGCAAGGATATAAAGACTGAGAACAGTTTCAAAAGGCACTTTTTGTGTGACTGGTTACCCACTCATGAAACTGAGTAGACATAAATAAATCATAAAACTAATAGGTTTTAAAGAAATTAAGTTGCCAAAGAACACTAGACGCATCCAAAAATTCTGTTATTTTTGGCCATCTTAAAATAGCCCTCAGTATGAAGGGCTACAAAAGGTGCAGAGGTCCCAAAAAGGACAGATATCACAACAACTATTCCTGATACACACTTCTGAAAATAATAAATGTGGAAGAACCTCCTAGAGATCTCCTGCTTTTCCTCCAAAATCTTGTGGCTTTTGTTTCTTAATGAGGAGAAGCTTTAAATATCAGCTAGTTATGGCTGAGTATGTTGTTAAAGTCTAATATATATTTACTGACTTGTCTATTTGTTCTAGTAATGACTGAAAGAGGGGAATGAAAACTAGTAAGTTTAATTGTTGATATTTCTATTTTTCCCTTTGAAGTGATAGTTTTTTGCTGAATGTATAATAAGGCTTTCTTTTTAGGTATGTTTATGTTTAATATTAGGTTGGTGCAAATGTAATTGCGGTTTTTGCAATTATTTTTAACTTTTTAAACCGCATTACTTTTGCACCAACCTAATAGTAGAAAAACTGCCATTTTTATCACTATAAAATGTCCCACTTTATTTTGGATAATCTTTGGATAATCTTTGTCCTAAAGTCTACTTTGCCTACTACGTTTTCTTGTTGTTATAGTGTGCATGCCATATATTTATCTTTTTGTTTTCACCTTATCATATAGACAACATAGGGTTCAAGTCTTGAATATTTTTTTTTTTAATTACATTTATTGGGATGACAGTCTTGACTAGTTTTTTTTAATCCAATCTGAAGTTCTCTACCTTTTCATTGGAAGGTTTGGTTCATTTCCCCTTAATGAAATTACATAAACATTTGAATTTGTGTCTCCCATGTTAGTATTGATATCTGTTAGTTCCATATGTTCTTCATTTCTCTCTTCCTCATTTTTACCTTTCTTTTCATCTTTTTTTTTAAATGAAAAGTTAGACTTATTTATTTTTTAATTATTCTGGTAAGATAAGATTTAACCTTTCACCCCACCTTATTATAAATATGCTTCCATTCAACACATTGGCTCCAGTTTTATGTCAAAAGCATCAATTTATCTATCCTGACATATCAACAGGGATACAGCTGAGAGAAGAGACTGCTAATACACCATGTGCCATCCTCCTTCACACTGTTCTGCTCTTGTGTTAACATCCTTTATCTACATCCATAAAATCAGGTACTAACACCATACACTGTCAGATGTATGTGGCTCATTTTAGCCAATACAGTATCAGGAAACATATCGGCAAATGCCGGGCTTCCTCAAGCGCACCTCTATGACTACCAGTCCACTATTTCTGTTAAAGAAGAAAATGCAGTTAGGCTGGCATAGTTTAAAATTCCTGAGACTTTCTTCTCTTCTTATTCCATACATCCCCTAAGAGCTATGTCATCTTTTCCCATGAATTTAATGACCATCAATTTGCTACCAAAAGTATAGGTCTTGGTCCCAGAATTCATTTCTGAGCTTCATCCTTATTTTCAAAGTCCTCTTAGGCAATCTCACTTGGATGGATGTAGGTACCATAAACACAGCATATTCAAATAAGAAACTATGCTCTTTCCTTCAAACCTGCTCCTCAGATCCCTTATTTCAATGAATAGATTGATCATTCACCTACTTTCCCCAGATAACAATGTTATAATCATACCACTAGTCATATGGTTCCTATTTTCCCCTTATCTCTACACCCAGTTATCTTCAATTCCTATTTATGTGACTCTTCTGGATATTGTCCTCTTATTTATGTCCTATGTGCATTTTCATAGCCCCTACTATTATGTAGGCTTTAATTTCTTAACGACGTCTCCTCACTCACATCTTAGCCTTCATTTCTTCTCCACTTTTCCAACCTCTATCTCTCCAGCATCAGCATCACCTGAAACTGCACAGAAGCACAAATTCTCAGGCTCTACCCCAGATTCACCACATCAGGAGCTCTGTGTGTGCATCCAGCAATGACCGGTGACTGACACACACGTGAGTTTGGGAACAACTGTTGTGCATGGAAGGTGATTTCAAACATTTCCTCCCACCAGCACATTCTATTTCATGGCAATACTCCTCTTCCAATTGAGTCTTCTGAGTCATAACACAATAGATAAAATCTGAACTATTTTTTAATCTTTATCTTAGTTATTGTCCATGTATGTGAAGTACATACAATTTTATCTTTTGCTCTGTATTATTACTAACATGTTTTCTGGCAATCACCAGCATCTGAATCCACATCCAAGTGTGTCCTGACACCAGAGTCATCTACCCCATCAATAAGCACACCATCGCCCACAGGCCAAACCTAGTCCAGCCCGTTTCTGTACATAAAACCTCATCGCATCAGGCATGTGTATATGTTTTCGTATTGTCTTTGACTGCTTTTGCATGAGAGTGGCAGAGTTCAATAGCTATAACAGGTACCATATGGGCTGCAAAGCCTAAAATCTTTACTATTTGGACTTTCACAGAAAACAGTTTGCTGACCCTTGATTGACATTGTCACCATGTATTTATTCAACATACATTTGTTAAGTACCGGGGATGCCAAAAAATGTATACACATTTTAAGAAAAGAAAACTGTATTAAATTTGTAATATATATATCAATAACAAAAGATGAATACAAGTCATGCTTGATTTCTGCAATTCCAAGAGGTGCTCAAAGTGGTTACTGTCAGCCTCCAGACACTTCTGATTATGGTGAACTACTGCTTGAGCAATGTTGACCAAAGTGTCCACTTGTGTAAAATTTTTTGACACCCCCAGTATATACTATTAATCAGGCACTGTTTCAGGCACTGAGGATATAGAGGTCACCAAAGAAACAGGTCTTTGCAGCTGTGGGACACATATTTGAATGGAGGGTGGTGGTGGCTGACAATAAACAAGCACACAAGTAAATAATTAATAACAATTTCATAATTTCAGAAAGTTGTTTGTGCTGTGAAGAAAATAAAGTGGATGCAATGACAAAAAGTGACTGGCAGGACGCAGCACCATTAGGTTAGGTATCCAGAAGTCCTCTCCAAAGAGATGGTGTTAAGCTAAGCGTGCAATGAAACTGATAAAATGATGAAAAGAATAAGATATGCAAATTTCCTGGGAAGGAAATGACCTTGACTTGCCCTTTGTAAAGAAGGTTAGTGTGGCTGAAGCAAAGGAAGTGCTGGGAAGATACGAGGCCCTGGCTAAATGTTTGTGGGTCTTATGATCAATGACAAGTTGTATTCTTTCATTTCCACAGTGTCTCATAGAAGAAAGTGGTATTGATTGCAGGTTGCTTACTGTTCTTTTGTGTTAATGATTTATGTTGGTTGTAGTGCAAGCATAAATGATTTTTACATCAATGGTAAGGAAATTAAGAACTTCTGATTAAAATGAAAAAAAAAGGAAGATTTATGTCCCATTTGAATCGAGGTTGAAATATTGCCCCTTACTCATCTCCACCTTGATCAGGGTGTTTTTCAGGTGGCAGAGTTAAGCCAGACCTTAAACTTTTCCTCTCCACCAAACCTAGGGACATGAACAAGTGCAAAATAAGACAAAATAAAACAAAAACAACTCAAGGATTACCAGTGATCAAGCAACGTAAAGAGCTGATGACTTGAGCAGGAGCAAAAAATATGTTTAAAGAATAAATACAAATTCCCTTCTGTATTTTTAAAGGAGAAAAACATTGGATGTAGGTGCATAGTGGAAGAATGGTTTATTGAGATGAGGAAAATGTGTTAATGAAACACTGAAATTCTCATTAGGAATCAACAACTATACTAAAACTGGAAAGATACGGAGAAGATTAACATGGCTCCTGTGTAAGGATGACATGCAAATTCATAATATATTTCATATTTTTAAAAATGGGCAAAGGACTTGCACAGAAATTTCTCCAAAGATGATATGCAAATGGCCAACAAGCATATAAAAAGATGCTCAACATTACTAATCATTAGGGAAATGCAAATAAAAAATACAATGAAATATCACCTCACACTTATTAGGCTAGCTATTACAAATAAGTGTGCTGAGAGCCAGAAAATTACAAGTGTTGGTGAGGAAGAGAAGAAATTACAACTCTTGTGTATTGTTGGTGAGAATAAAAAAATGGTGCAACCACTATGGAAAACAGCATAGAGTTTCCTTTAAAAATTAAAAATGGAACTACCAAATATTCCAGCAATTCCACTTCTATTTCCAAACAAATTAAAAGGAGGCTATCGAAGAGATATTTGCTCACCCATGTTCTGAGCAGCACTATTCACAACAGCCAATAGGATGAAACAGCCCAAGTTTCCATGAATGGATGATGAATGGATAAACAAAATATAGTATATACATAGAATGGAATATCAGACAGCCTTAAAAAAAGGGAGGAAATTATGTTACGTGCTACAATATAGATGAATCTTGAGGACATTATGCTAAGTGAAAGACTCTAATCACAAAAAGACAAATATTGTATGATTCCACTTATAAAAGGTACTTGGAGTAGTGAAATTCATTAACAAAGTAGAATGTTAGTTGCCAGGGGTTGCTGGGAGGGGAGAACGGGGAGTTATCTTTTTTTTTTTCTATTTACTTTTTTCCATTACAGTTGACATGTAATATTAATTTCAGGTATACAACATAGTGATTAGACATTTATATACCTTATGTAGTGATCACCTTGATAAGTCTAGTACCCATCTGACACTATACCTAGTTATTACAATATTATTGACTATATTCTCTATGCTGTACTTGGCTTAATAGATGTAGAGTGTCAGTTTTAAAGAAAGAAAAGAGTTATGGGAATGGATGGCAATAATGGTTGAGATACTCGGAGTAGTCAAATTCAGAGAGACACAAAGTAGAATTGTGGTTGCCAGGGGCTTGGGGGAGGAGAATGGCTAGTTATCATTTAATAGGTGTTGAGTGTTGGTTTTATAGAACAAAAATAGTTATGGGCATGGATGGTTTAATGGTTACACAACAACGTGAATATACTTAACACTACTGTACTATAAATTTAGAAATGGTTAAGACAGTAAATTTTATGTTATGCTTTTTATAACATAATAAAAAATAAAAGTACCATCAATTGTAGAGAGGAAGAGGACATGTGTTAACAGATCAAAACAGCTCGGGTCATTGTAGATCAGGTAGAAGAGTCAGGTATCATTAACTTGTTAAGACCACATGAAAATGTCATGCAGATTTAAAGGATTCATTGCTCCTCAGATGGGGTGAAGAGATGAAGAACAGAAAATCTTGCCCTCTGCAAACTGCTCAGATTGAAAAGACTAATTAAAATAGTTTCCCTGACTTTTAAGAAAAGGCACATACTAAGTACTCATACACAGATTCTCGCCTTCCCATTTTCAAGTGTGTTGAGAGCCAGCAGCTTGAAATTAGCAAAAGGTGACTGCACAGCAAGTGATGATTTGACACTGGTGTATGGTTTAAAGGTAAGTTCATTTACATTATTTCATACAACATTATCAGTACCACTTTAAAAATAAGCCAACTGAAGGTCAAGAGATTGAAGACAGATAAGTGATAGGAACCACTGGTGAAGGAGTTGGTATCTGCCTACTCCTGTGGGTCTTTAACTTGACCACTCGGTACTCCAATAACATGATTCTTGTCTATAACTTTTATTAGAATCAAACTTCTGCATGCGTCTACATGTTTTGGAAATGCAGAGAATAAAAGATGTCACTTCATGGGAAGCAGCTATTTATAAACATACGTACACCATTTCCTATGCAAGGGGCACACCCAGAGAGTTCCTTCTTTACTACTTTCCTCAGCATTGTCTTAGTCAAAGACTTCATCACTGGCCACGATGCAGCAGACAAACTTGCTTTGTATTATAAGAAGCTGTGGGTTCATTACTTGGTTCTGCCACACGCCAGGTACATCAGCATGGGCCAGATACATCAGCGTGATTAAGTTTCCTCATCTGCAGAGTGATTCTATGTACCTCATAACAGTTAAATGGAATAGTACCTGTGAAAGCACTTAAACAGTAAAATTCTATACAAGTGTAGGACATAATTGTCATCTAAGTCCCCACAAATCTGGGAGGAAGGACCTTAACCAAGAGTCAGAAAACACAAGGAACACTTTTTTTGAAATCCTAAAAAATGTAGGGCTTTCCAATGCATTGTATATTGAAATGAAACAGTCAGAGAATAAAATAGGAAGATATTCCTTTACTAATTGATTATTGAAAATAGTAGGGGAATAAGAGAGCTTTTTTCTCCAGAATATTCATGAAAATATGAGCGTAAACAGGATCAAACATGGTGATGGAAAGAGCACTGACTCTGGGTGGTGAACACACAATGTGATATATAAATGGTGTATTACAGAATTTTACACCTGAAATCCATGTAACTTTACTAACCATTGTCACCCCCAATAAACTTTTAGAAAAAGAAAATATGTCTTTCTTTCATGCATAAGAAATTATAATTTAGACTCACAGAATTTCCTAGTTGACTCTATAAACATTGTATTTATCTATAAAAAATAATGAAAACCTTAATTCTAAGTGATTCAGTATTACTTAACTTAGAAGATCGGGGGCCAAATCTGGATTGTAATTATTTCTGTACATGATTTTGATCAAATTCTTAAGTGTTTATAATCTTATTTTTATATCTGTTAAAACGTGGAACAATTCGTTCCTGTTTTAGTTTGGGTTCTCTGCAAACAGTGCCTGAGACACGAAATTGGGTACAGTTAGGTTATTGGAAGGTAATTGCAGAAAGCAGAGTGAAGATAGGATAATGAAACAGGAAGGGAAGAGAGCAATGAAAGGTTCATCTCCCTTGTACTCAATGCTAAGTATATCTTTCCATGCTTTTCATACATATGTCTCTGTGTGAACAGGATCACTTTCCCTTCCCATTAGCATTTTATGAAAGTTATTATCTCAGCTACGTTGTCTTACTTACATGGCAACCCATTTGAAAAACAAGATCAAGTGCTTCATTCAATTTTGCATAATTGTGAGGACCTAGAATCATTTTATGTATAAGATATTTCATAAATATTATGTGTTTTCACATGGTTATAAAGTGAATGTCTTTCAGTTGTCCTCACCAATGAGTTTTGCCAGTGTTTAAAACACCTGCCCTTATTACTTCAATGAAAATTTAAATTCATAGCTCCCATTAGCATTGCAGACAATTTTTGGCCTAGTTTCCCTGGATATTAATGGATTCAGATCTTTTAATGAGCTTAATACAGGAAGAATTTTGGTATTCACATTTACTACTACCCCTTTCTTAGCCTAGGGCTAGAGAGAAAAACAGTCACCAATACAAACTGGTCAAATAAGTTCAAAGAGACTTAACTGTCAGAAAAGCCATTATGTACTATATAAACAACAAATGCACAGTCATTTTTGGTGTATTTCAATGCCAAATTTAATTTCTTGAACACAACTTTCTCTTTGTTTCCTCCTACCTCACAGGTAGATCCATGTAATTCACTTTTTTTGTTTTCTCCTTACTTCACTGGTGTTTAAATCCTTGGACAACATCAGGGCTCAATCTTCGGAAAGATTCTCTTGTTCAGTCTACACTTAGCTACAGCACAGTCTTCTCTCCTGACCTTCAGTTGCATATAACTGAGTATGTTCTCAGAATTTTCACTTTGATAGTGTGCTAGACAATTTAAAAAGGAATAAAGGAGAAAAGAAAGAAAAGAAAGAATGAGAGAGAGAGAGAGAGAGAGAGAGAGAGAGGAGAGAGAGAGAGAGAGAGAGAGAGAAAGGAAGAAGGAAGGAAGGAAGGAAGGAAGGAAGGAAGGAAGGAAGGAAGGAAGGAAGGAAGAAGGAAGGAAGGAAGGAAGGAAGGAAGGAAGGAAGGAAGGAAGGAAGGAAGGAAGGAAGAAAAAGAAAGAAAGAAAGAAAGAAAGAAAGATAGGAAGGAAGGAAGGAAGAAAGAAAAAAAGGAAAGAAAAAAAAGAAAGAGGAAAGGAGGAAGTGAGAGAGGGAAAGAGGGAGGGAGGGAGGGAGGGAGGGAGAAAGAAAGAGGTTCTTCTCTGCCTTTGTCTACCCCTTTGCAATGTGACACTGATGGTCCCATTAAGAGGTTGGGTCTTTCTCTTTACTCCATTGAATCTGGGTTGAACTTGTGACTAGTTGCATACAATCGAAAGGACACTATGGAAGTTGTAAGCTGAGAACTCAAAAGACTTTGCAGCTTCCACTCTTTCTCTTTCTCCCCAAATATTTCCACACAAAAACCCTGTGCTAGCCTATCAGGGAATAAGATTATGTAGAGGAGAATGATCCATCCCATCTGAGGGCCCCTAGGTCAACCAGGCCCCAATTAATCCACCAGCCTATTGCAGCACCTGAGTGACTCCAGGTGGTGCCAGTAGAACTACTCAGCTGAGCTCAGCCCCAATTGATGCAAGATTCATAATCAATTAAACCACTGAGTTTTGTAGTGGTTTGTTACATATAGTAATGTGTATCTGATACAGACGTTGAAGAGATACTGCTAATTAAACATATGCAAAACTGAACCACTGGTTCTATCCTCAGAACCCAGTACTTCGGTTTCCCCTTTACAAGTAACTGGTCATTTCAATATTCTAATTCCTCAAGCCAGAAATCTTACACTCATCCTTGCAATCTGTCTTTCCTTCACGTCCAAACCATCAACAAATCCTGCCAGCTCTTCCGTAACACCCCAAATTGGAGCCCTTCTCTCTCTTCTCTATTGCTTATATCCTTCTTCAAGGCATTATCACCTCCCAGTCAGATAACTGCAGTTAACTCCTCAAGTGTTTCCTTGCTTCTGCCTTTATCCTGTGCAATCTATTCTCTTCATAGCAGTATGCACAATCTCTTGAATCATAAATTATGTCAGGTCCTTTCTCTGACTCAAAATCCCTCAATGAACAATTGAAATGAAACAATTTTGGGTTCCTCAAAAAGTTAAATATACAACTACCATACGGTGTTTTCCTGAAAATAAGACCTAGTCAGACAATCAGCTCTAATGCGTCTTTTGGAGCAAAAATTCATATAAGACCCAGTCTTATTTTGATATAATATAAGACCAGGTATAATATGATACATGATACGATATGATATGATATGATATGATATGATATAAATACCAGGTCTTATGTTAATTTTTGCTCCAAAAGACACATTAGAATTGATGGCCCGGCTAGGTCTTATTTTTGGGGAAACACGGTATAATCAGGCAATTCTGCTCCTAGGTACATATCCAAAATAATTGAAAACAGATGTTCAAACAAAAACTGTACGTGAACATTTAAGGCATCAGTATTCACAATAGCCAAAAAGTGGGAACAACCCAAATGTCCATCAAGAGATGAATGGATAAGCAAATTGTGGTACATCCATACAATGAAATATTTTATAGTCATAAAAAGAAATGAAGTGATGATACATACTACAACATGGATGAACACCCAAAGCAGTGTACTTAGTGAAAGAAGCCAGTACAAAAGGTTACATATTGTAGGACTCCATTTATATGAAATGTCCAGAACAGATGAACCCATAGATGTAGCACAGAGATTGTTGGTTACCAGGGGCTGAGGTTAGGAGGGAACGGGCAGTAGTGTTCAGGGTTTTAGTTTGGATTGATGTAAGTGTTTTCAAACTAGATAACTGTGGCAGTTGCACACTAGTTAATGTACAAAATGTCACTGAATTGTTCACAGTGAAATGTTTAAAGTTATGTGAGTTTCACCTCAATTACAAAAAATTGCTCCAGTGGGTTCTCATGTCACTCAGAGCAACAATCCTAATCCTCACACACATAATAAATGTCCCTGTGGGGTCGAGCCTTCACTTCCACTCTTCCTTTTTTTCTCTCCTTTCCTGCCACATCAGTTTCTGTGCCATTTGTTCAACATTCCTGCTCTCTCCTCTTAAGATTTATGCATTCTTGATTTCTTCTGTATGGAATGCTTTTCCCCTAGATGTTAGTGTAGCTCACTCTCTACTCACTGTCTGCTATTCAAATAGTATAAAAGATTATTTCTTTAATTTTGTTTTTTTATGGTCTATTGAGTCTATGTAGAAGGGAGTGTGGTAATATGCATAATGTCAAAATGTTGGTCACACCTAGTTCCATCTGGATGATTCTCCCTGATCCTAGATAGGTACACAATGATCTAAGCTGCCAAAACTTCTCAAGAAACTGACTATGAGACCACCAAAGACCAACATCTACATATTGAAGGTAAACGTCACAAAGGAAGGCTGATTTTCTTGTATATGCTAATAATGTCCCAGGTGCCTGGGATGTGTGTTGTCATTGTGATGGGAGGAAGATGAACCAGGACAGGATTGTGAAATATTGTGTGGAGTATTTTAGTTTTGTCTTATTCGGCTCCACTCTTTTTAAGAAGGCTGTAAACATTCTAGATCCTGATTACATTGTACTGTCAGACATCACCACATCATTGAAATTTTCTTGATTCACATGACATTTGGCTTTCTACACATTACTCTAGAAATTCAGAAGAGCTAATGAAAATAACATGGTTCCTGGAGGAGGTAACATAAAAATGTTTCTCAAGAAATAAGCCAAAGACAAGTAAAGGTTTAATACCTACAACCCAGCCCATGGTAAGAGGAGTCGTACTGGAATATAACCTGGAAACAAAAGCTGGAAATTGGTTCTAGTTGGAATGGTGGATACCATCCAACTTATAAGCAGCAAGAATCCCAAACTACCTCAGGCTATACATCTCAATACCCACATTAAGAACTTTACATGCCTCCTTTCTCTCTATTTTTTTTTTTTGTTCCTTTGTCCCTATACTGATAAAGACACTGCACAAATTCCCAAAAATATTTACATGTTTTTTTTGAGGTAAAATTATTTGCTCCCACACCTTGGTAAGTATAGCAAATGTTGTCAGTAAGTCATTTGTGGACAAGTGGTGAACCAACTCCAAACTCAGAGAGACTATTAGTGCTGGTGCCCACAAGACAGGGATTTGTATGGAATGGAGTCTGGTGCCCTCAAGGATTCTCTTTCCATCTAGAAACCTTCCTCCATCTTCAGGACAAGTTCATTTGACTAGATATTCAGAAGTTCAGCTCTAATTTAAAATAAGTATTGCTCTTTGCATGTGTCCAGTTTCCCCTTGATTTCTTTTTAAATTTCTTAACTGAAATAAAAAGAAAATTCAACTTTTGAAGTAGTTCTAGTGTGTGTTAGAGCTTATATAACACCCTGTTTACCAACAGAGCTTTACTTCAATCCCCGGCCTGTAGCTGATCTGAACGCTTATCAGCGTACTACCAATGGGATCTCCACACAGAGAGAAGAGAAGCTAATTTTCCTCTTTACTTGCAATCACTTACTTTGTGTATGTAGATGCAGGTTAATTTTTCATGAAAAGTGCACATTGGGCCTAATTTGACAATTATTCCTTGCTTTAAAATTCCTTTGACGGGAAAAAGAAAAAAAAATATTTGTTAAGTTTTTAAACATGCGTTCTATATGTACAACTGAAAGTTTTAAAATAGGTTTAGCTCATTATTGGCTTCCAAAATATATGAAAAACAACAAATACATTACTGGAGCAAAGAAGAAAGGGTTCTTTCTTCCATAACTAGTAAGCATCCAATAAATGTTTGAATAAACTTTAAAAATAAGGGTCACTTTCAATATAAGAGCAAGGCATTTAATAAATATTTGATGAATCAATGATGCAAGAATCAACAGAGTATTACTTAAGTATGTTTCTCTTGATCAGAGACAGAGTTCTCTTGACTTCATTCTTTCCATACACAATAATTTTCTCTGTGGTATGACTTGTACTCCAAAGCCAGCCAAAGATACCTATATATATCCATCAGTTCACTGGTTTTTTCCATTCATTCATTCAATCACGTATTTGATCAACTAAGTTAGCCATTCAACAATCATTTATTGAACTGATGCTGCCAAACACTGTTCCAGGTGGTGGCAATCAAGGAGCGTGGGATAAACAATGGCAGTATAGCGTGACAGGTACTAAAATGAGGGGAAACACAAACTGTATGTGATGTCATAGTAAGGTACTCAATCTTCACTTGGGGAATCAGGTCAGGCCTGATTAGGTTACCTGTCCAGAATAGGTAACATCTTAGTTGCAATCTACATAATGATAGGAATTAGCAAGTGAGCAAAGGCATTGGATGGAGAAGGATGTTTTTGACAGAAGAGAAGGAAACACACAGATTTTGGCACATTGGGGAACTGGTGGGAATTCACCATGGCTACAGCACAAAACCCAGTATTATGAGGGCTCAGTTCAAACTGGACCTGTTTGGAAGCAAACCAGGGGTTTTACAAAGCCTGTGTGTGTGTGTGTGTGTGTTCACATAACATTTCATTTATACTTCAATTACAGATTTTACAGTATATAAATATTAATAGTTCATGCTTTTATCTGCCTCCCGCAGAAAACAAATATTAAATATGGGGTTTACACAGAAGGCGTGGGGCCCTGGACAAGAAGGGCATTAAAGACTAGCAAACAGGATTCAAGTCTGTTTGTTATTTTTGCTCTTATAGATTATCTGATTTCTCAAATTCTAGACCCTATCTAGTTGCACAGGCCTCCTTAAGCAGATCATCCCCCATTGGCTTCTTTGATCTGACCTGGGGTAAAGTAACCTGCTTAAAAATCCAGAATCTCTCCGATGTACTTTGCAAATATGACCCATGATAAAATGCCCAGGCTTCCACTAAAATAGGTGAGACATGCAGCTTGAGAACGTGTACTGGGTAAAAGTCATATTTCAGTTAATGCAAAAACACTCAGAGAAGGAGTTAAGAACTTATGAGACTTTTCTAGTTAAGGAGCGGAAGCCTTTAGAGCATAGACAGGCATTTGAGAAGTGAGGAAGGCATTGAGGCTTTGGGTGGAGCAGAGCATCTAAATGGTTTGGGTTGATGGTGTGGTGGTGGATTGAAGGCCTGGGAGTTTATACAGTGAATGATGGACACAGGGATGGATATTATGGTGGAGTAGACTCAACTCTCCCTTGAAGGAGAACCAGTTTTGGGTCTGGAACTTACCTTGCCCAAACTGTGAGAGCTGACTGTCACAGAACCTTGAAGCTGTTATTCCCCAGATGACCCGGCTCATCACTTCAGATTGAAAAGAAGCCTTGCAAAAATGGTGATATCTTGAACTTTCCTATCGTTATTTGTAGGCTTGCCAAGGATTATACCATGAAGCCCAAACACCCTTAGCATGGTTTTAAAATGCCCTCAGACACTCCTCCCAACTTAGCTCATCCCAGTGTTCTCACAAACTTCGTGCTCCATTCAGACAAAAGCATTGCTTATATCCACAACACCAGTCTTTTCCCCTTCCCGGTGCCATAGCAACTGGTAGTTTGTCATTCTGATTTCTTCTCCATGTACCATTTCCAATTCCACCTTCTGCAGAAAACTTTGCCCAATGTATCCTGTGCACCCACAGTGCTTTGTATACCATGTTGCCTGTGGTTGCACTGTCATCCATTTATGTTTGTTCCCAACATCCAGTGTTTGTCAACTTCATTTCTATTTTTCTGTTTTAACCATAAAGATCACTTATGCAACGTATTCCCCAGGGACTAGGCAATAAGCTATTTCTTAACTCAGTAACTCAATTGCTTTCACATTTAGGAACGCACATTAGAATCATGGGAGTAAAAATAACATTATTAAAAGGAAAACTTTGAATTTGTTTTATATAATAGGTAAGTCATCAGTAAAGTTTAGTGTTTTGACAAATAGGAAACCCTTGTAAAATGCCTCATAATTTAGTAGATTCACCAGTTAGAAGATGAAGATGCTTAGTATCAGTTGCCTTTGTGCTATGTGTCTCAGGCTGGATATAGAGTTTGGTACATACCCTGCCAGAGCTCAGCACATGTATATAAAATGATTCTACGAATGAGTGAATGAATGAATGAATGAATGAATGAACTACTTAGTTAATTAACATTATATTCTTATTTGAAGTCATGCTCAGGAAGAGAGAGAACTTCTAGGAAATCTAATGACATCCAAGTCCCCATCAACAAATGTTCTGAGTAATCAGACATCTGGTGCAAACCCCAGACCCTGAATTAAGAATTTGAAATCACAGGCTGCCAAGATGAAATGCCTGTGTGTTCCAGTGTGTATACAGACCTGCCATGCAAGGAATACAAGGCAAAAACTCCCCTATCTCTCTTGTTGGGTTTCATTCAAGAAAAACATAGCTGTTTAGCACAGAAACTGCAACTGTCCTGCCATGGGAGTTACAGGCAGTGGCTGTGTTTACAGAACTCCCTGCAAATGTCTCGAATCAACAGCAGACTATCGAAGGCCATGATGAGAACTGTGACCCCTGGACTAATGTAACATAGACCTTTCAGGAGAATGAAATGTCTTCATTACTAGCAACCCCTTTGGGCTGTTGTAATTGAGAGCACTGACTCTGACAAGAACCCATTGTAGTTCCTTTCGATTGGGAACAGTGCCAGAATGAAGAAGCCACAGATTTAACAGAGAGTGAGAGGAACAGAAATTTCTGCATTTTAAGTCAACCTTGGTATACAGCAGTGGGTGGAGGAGGGCATGCGTTCGCGAGCCTGGGACCTGGGTTTATCGTCCAGCCTCACAACCTCTGTGCTGTGTGACACTGAAAATACCACCTAAAGGTACTGTTACGCTCCTTACTTGTGATGCTTAGTTGACTGTGCCTGCCCTGGAGGGATGACGTCCACGGTAGTAAGAGTGGACAGAGTGCCAGACAATGAAAGTGTTTGAAAGGGTAGAGCTCTTATTAATCGAGACAGTGTATTGTTTACACATAAATGAAGGAAACTATATATTGCATTCCCTTTGAGAGGTAGTGAACTTTCTTTATCAAGGGTAGAGACTTCATTTGAACTAAGCAGTCTGAATATCCTTCTATGTCCTGAGTGACATTTGAGGCATTGAGCCCACCAAGTCATTGGATTCGGTTAAGTCATTTCAGTCACATCTTTGTTTTTCCCATACAACAAGTGTCTGTTGAGTTAGTCATCTAAAATGTTAAATCATCATTGTTCTATCCCTTTGTTCCATTTCAAATTTTTTATGAATCTACAGTTCTCAGGATACAATGTTTCTCATGCTGATTTTTGATTCGATGAGACAAGATATCAACTAGCCTTTCCAGCATTGAGAGTTATTTTAGGATAGCTGAGAGCAAGGGGGAAAGAGCGGTGATGTCTTTCATCAGTACTGCTGTGTCATTGTTGGACTTTTGTCTCATTTGAACTGCAAGATGCTGCATGACTTCATCAGCTAAGACCCTTGAGGTCTTGAGACCTCCTATCCCCTCCTTTTTTAGTGTAAGGCTCCACTTAGACAAGCACAGTCCTTTGATCTTTTTGCTTCTTTGGTTTTTGTAAATTTTTCCTGACTTTAAGAGAATAACATTTTTTAAATCTTTTAAACAATTAATCATTTTGCTAGTCATAAATAACAAAGCCTTAAAAAAAAAAAAGAGAGATCGAACACTAGCCCATACTGAGCCCCATGAGTCATTTATAAAATTAGCCATATATTTTCATCAGTCATGGTGATCTTTAACCTATTTCCAAAACTGTGATTAACTCACTTTTCCTTGAGTCACTCTGATTAATTTTTCATGCACAATTGGTGACACCAAATCAGAAGAGATCTGAATGTCCAGATGTTTGACTTTTCCCATGTTTCTTTCCATTTCTTTTGTGGATTTGTGGACAGGAAAGCTATGAATTCTTATGGCCTGCTTTATTCTTATTGAAGGCACTCTGCCAGTTTCCCATTCTTAATATTTTTCATGGGTATTAAATGCTACATTGTACTGATGTTCACCTTCCTGGACAAGAGTTTCTAATACCCTTCCAGAGTCTGTTTTCACCATGTTCCCCACTATGCTAACATTTTTTCATTTTCTTTTTTTTCTTTATTAAAATTTATTGGGGTGACAGTGGTTAGTAAATGACATAGGTTTCAAGTGTACAATTCTGTAATACGTCATCTATATGTCACATTGTGTGTTCACCACCCAGTCAGTTTTTCTTCCATCACCATTAGTTTTGACTGTTTCACATCATCTACCAACCACCCCTTTCCCCCTTATATTTTCTAAGACTAAATATGCACAGATTGGTAAACATGTTCAATCATCTCCTAAATAATTCAGGGTGATGTGGTTCTCCCAATGATTGCCAAGTAAGGAATCCCCTTCTCTTTATGTTGGAGAGAACAATTTTTACAATGTCTTCATTACTCCCTAATTGTCTATATTTCTTTGCTTCATTTCTCTTGTTAAAGGCAGATTTTAAAAATGAGTTCAATAACTCAGTCGTTTTAGAGTCATCATTAATTTCACGCCCTTCCTCATTCATTAGTGAACCTATTTTCTTGTGGCTTTCTTTTCCCTCTGGGTTTTTTTTTTTTAATTCTGCTCATTTATTTTAACCCTTTTATCAAATTCCATCATGACTATCATCATGTCTTCTTCCTTAGTAACATGAATACCATCTCACTAAAAAATTTATTTGGTTCTCTAGGTCCCTCATTACCCCTGAAATTAATGCCCTTTTATTTTTCTCCTCTGAAAAGTTGCACTATTACTGACAGAATTTTTTAAATCTTCTTATTCAGAAGACATTCATAGGTAATTACTTTAAAAATGTGATAAAATGTCTTCTACAGGAAGTCAGCATCAATATTTTTCAACTAGAATTAAAAAAAAAACACCAAATGTCTACATCTTTTTTTTTTTTTTCCTGTAAAATTGTTTTCAATTCATCATACATTAAATTTCTGCAGCTCAACAAGTCTTCTACCTCCCATGCAGGCTTCGTCTCATATTAGCAGGCCATATTTCTCCAGAATTTAATAAAAGCCAGGACACACTTCTTATTTCCCTGTGATATGTGCTGTTTCCCAAACATTTAGGTAGTTATAACAAATGAAAAGATGAGAAATAAAAAATTAAATAAAATATGTTCTTATAATCTGATTGTTTGAATACAAATCAGGTGGGTGTTCAGCTCAATATTTTTATTTGGATTTTTGGCTTTCTGAGAATATATCCTAAATTAAATAGTTTTTATATACACCATGGTCTTACCTGAGGGGTCAGTAGTGAGTGCCTGCATACAGGTTTTATTTTTTTAAAATGTCATTTTCTTCCATTTCCTTCCCCTCATTCAATTTAAAATTGATTGTTTCTATGCTAATACCAGCACAATAGTATAAAAAAGAAAAGAAATTGAAATTAGCCTGACCTGAATCAACATACAAACTGTTTCCTTCTACTGTAAGCTGTAGAACAGGTTACAAAACCTTTTTGAGATTCAGTCTCGTCGGTGATACAGGAACTGTTAGCATTCAGGCACAATTAGGCAGGCATATTGTGAAGCTTAAGTAGAATAGTCATGTAACATATTTAGAAGAATTTATTACATTTCGTAGGTATCAAGAAATATTACTCTTTTTTTCTCTTGTTACAGTTATTTTGTCCAGTGATTTTGCGTGCTCTACCTCCTTTAACCTATGGTATTTTTTTTGAGATAGTTAAATATTGAAATAATAATGAATGAGGTAAAGCATACTCATATAGGAAATGTGATTTCCCTTTGTCATTAATCTGTCAGTCACAGATTTAGTTTAACATCAGAGTTAAAGCTCCAAAAGATTTTAGAAATAGTTTAGTCTAACTCTCTCGTTTTCTAGATGAAGAAAAACTCCTAGAACCTTTACACTCACCCAGCCTAACTATGATCTAATTTCCTATTAAATTCCAGAAGGAATAATTAGGGAGCTAGGATAGGAGGGGTGTTTCTCTGCCAGTAAAAGCCTTCAATTGGTGAGAAGGCTACTACTGTCTCCTCAAATCATTATTACACAAATCAATGAGACATTAAGAATTTTCATAGACGGTTGAATGAGTCACAAATATTCTGTATTGTAATCCAAAACAGCTTTTCCCCTAGTTTGTTTCAGGGAACAATATTTCTACAAGAAGTTACCATACACACAGAGAGATTGCATTAACTACAAAACTTTGGAGATGCTGAACTCAACTAAGTCAGACAAGCTTGTAACTAGCAGACTTTCTGAAAGATGTGAACATCTTAAAAAGAACTGTGCCTGTGTGTGTGTGTGTGTGTGTGTGTGTGTGTGTGTGTGTAAGTGTGTGTGCTAGGGATGGTACTGTGTTGTGCACAAAGTTAACTCACTACAAACTTTGAGAAACACAAAAATTGTATTTTTTTCTATACAACTCTAAACATTGGCTTACCCTGTCAGTGGACTACTACAGTTAAAAAAAAAAAAATCAATGAAACAGAGTATTTGATATGAATACAAGGAAGAACAAATAGACACTTCTGAACAGGACTTTAGACTTTTCTACTAGACATTTTGGTACCATGCGGAAACCATCCCTGTCATCTTAAAATAATCTGACCACACTGAACTTTTAAAAACCCATCTTCAAAAAGTGTGAAGCTAAAGCTTTCACCTTTAATCTCTTGACGTTTACAGAACAAGAAGACATGGCTGTAATGAACCACCACTGATTGTTTCATGTACTGTGGGGAGGCATCATTAATTTATGATAACAAGGGGCGGGTTGTCAGGCTTTTCCTGAACTGATAAGGTGAAGTCTAATTAGTCACATAACTGTTTTATTTTCCTTGGTAATGAGCATATGCCAAGGGGCTTACTGCAAAAAGGTACATTTTTCTTTTTTTAGAAATCTAAAAAATACATCTAATGTGAAAGACAGTTATTTTAATTTTTTTTTCTCTCCAAGACACACACTGATTTTCACAAAATAAAGCATTACTGGAGTTTTTAATTATGTAGGTATTTTTTTTTTAGAAGTCTGAAAAACTCTCATAACCCAACTTATATTACCTCGTACATGCCTCTTCCTTTTCAGTCATGGATATTCAGCAATATGATATGAACTGCTGTACAGTTCTGCTAATACCCAGCAAATGCTGTGTATGCAAGAGGAATGTTTTAAATACTTAATAATTGGATGCCTCATGACTTGGTAGGCGGGTAAGTAGGCAGTAGGTATTGGCAGGTTTCAAATTGTGTACATTCTTATAAGTGTCTAATGTTCTGCTTCCACAAATAAAGGGATACATTATTAAATTCCTCTTGGCAGCTCTTTTCTCTGGGTGAGTGTGATTCTTCCACCCCTTTTTGACAGGATCTCATTTCTATTCTTTCCAACAGTTCCACTGACCTCTTGTACACTCTGTTCTGTGCTGCAGAGTTTTACTTGGCTGCTGATCTTCCAATCTCCATACATTAAAGATGCGTTTATACTTTTTTTACACTGCTCTGAACATAATTACAAAAGCTTTGAATCCAGAATAAAAAACGAGCATTTTGATCACATAAAAGCTAATTTCGAAAAACCACTACATACAGAGATTCAAAGTCAAAGAGAGGACAGACTTAGAACTCTTCAGGTATAGCCAGAAAAAAAATTTTTTTTTTTTCCTAAGCAGACCCATGGAAAAGTTGATTCCATGCAGCAATTCAAAACTCTGGTCCCATCTCTCTATTGTTTTTTTAAGCCCATTGAAGTCCTATTTTTCAGTCTGCTGAGTTTTTTCATTATAGGTAACTAATGTGCCATTTCTATTTAATAACAGTCTCCTTCAATTTCCCTTTGCAATTAAACTACATGATCAACTGTTTAATTGTGGAAATGTTTAAAAAAATAATATAGGTCAATGTTTAGCAGCCAGTTTTGAGAAATAAAAGTTGTGTCTACAGTCAAAAGAAAGTACAGAGTTCTTTTACTGTTACTCATAAACATTTCCAATGTTCTCTGTGTGATAATCTTGCCTAAATCAGATTTAACTACAAGACTTCAAGGAGGGTAACAGTTTGCTGTATTTGCTCCCTCCTCTTCAGTTTTATTTCCCTTTTAACTCCAAGCAACAAACTTCTGTACCCTTATTGCAGAGAAGAGACACTTTCTGCTTGAAACTCTTTTCCCTATTACCCCTTCACCTGATGACTCACGTGACTCCTTCAACATTTAGTTCTGCTATCACCTCTCATGGAAACCTTTCCCTCACCTTTTGGGAAGGTCAGAGACATCATTTATATTTTTTAATATAGTCCCTGGGTTGCTCATTATAACCCAACCGAAATAACATTAGCTTCTATTATTTCTTTGTCTCTTTCCCCATTGGCCTCTGAGATTCTCAATACACCCATTTGTAAGTTCTATCCAATCCTCTTACCACCAATTTTGTGGATAATAAAAACCCAATACATAATTTCTGACTGAGGATGATGTTCCAAAATCACACAGTGAAAAATATGGCACTGTGAACCAGCTCTTCACACAGCCAGCTCAATTTTAATGTGAAAAACTTTAAAATATAGATTGTTTAGGACAGTATTCTTTATTCAAAGAAAAAATAAAGAATCCTCTCACTGTTATTTATAAGTCCAAGCATTTGTAAAATGATATAAAGGAATGTCTAAATTTGAGCTTCATAAAGCATTCTGAAGGCAGAAGATGTCAGAAATTCAAAGTGTGAGAAGGACTTGACTCATTGTTGCTGATTTAAAGACAGAGGAGCTGTATGAGAAGGAATGCAGGAAACTTAAGGTGCTAATAAAATCCTGCAGCTGAGAAACAAGGACCTCAGCCCAACAACCACCATGAACTGGTTTCAGCCAACCACCTGAGTGAGAGTATAGAAATAAATTTTTCACTAGAGTATTGCGGTAAGAGACCAGCCCCGTGGAAACCTTAATTTCAGCCCTTTAAACCCAAAACAGAGAACCCAGTCAAGTCCACCTGATTCTGGCCTAAAGGATTGAGAGCTAATAAATGGGTATTGTTTTTATTCCATTAAGTTTTTGATAATTTGTTATAAAACAATAAAAAGTAGTACGTAATTATTGCTTGTATATTATTTTTTTCCTAAGAAGAATTAGAGAATATATTAAATGCTCAAAAATGTTGATTATGCTAACCAAGAAAAAATAAAAAATAATGAGGATATAAATTACTAATATGAGAAATGAAAGGGGACACCACTAGAAATCTTATAGAGATTAAAAGGATAATAAAGGAGGAATATGAACAACTCTATGTCCACATATTTTATGATTTAGATACAAATGGAATAATTCCTTGAAAGACACAAGCTGTCAAAATGCACACAGGAAGAAACAAAAAAATCTAAATAGGCCTATAAGTACTACAGAAATTAAATCAATAATAGCCTTCCAAGAAAGGAAGCACCAGACCCACATGGGTGCACTGGTAAATTCTATTAAACATGTAAGGAAGATATTATACCAGTTCTCTACAATCTCTTTCAGAAAATAGAAGCAGAAGAATACTTCCTAACTTATTCTGTGATGCCAGCATTACCCTAATACCAAAACCAGACAAAGATATTACAAGGAAACTACAGACCAATGTCTTTCATGAACACAGATGCAAAAATCCTCAACAAAATACTAGCAAACTGAGTGCAAGAACATATAAAAAATATGACCAACTGGTATTCATCCCAGGTATGCATGGCTGGTTCAAAATTTGAAAATCAATGAATATAATCCATCATATCAACAGGCTAAAATGAAAAATCACATAAGCATATCAATAAATACAGGAATAGTACTTGATAAAACCCAATACCCATTTATGATGAAAACTCTCAGTAAACTAGGAATAGAGGGAAACTTCCTCAATTTAATAAAAATAATATATAAAACAACTACAGCAAACAATATACTTAATAGTGAGAAATTGTATACTTTCCCACTAAGATCAGGTACAGGCAAGAATGTCCCTTCTCACCATTCCTTTTTAATATTAAACTAGAAATTTTAGCTAATGCTATAAAAAAAAATGTAATAAATAATACACAGATTGGGAAGGAAGAAACAAAACTGCATTTGTTCACTAATGACATGATTGTCTATTTAAAGAATCCAAAAGAACTGACAAAAAATAAAAAAATACTCTCTGGAACTAGTAAGTGACTATAGTAGGATTTCAGGATACAAGGTTAATATAGAAAAGTCAACTGTTTTCCTTTCTACCAGAAATAAACAAGTGGGATTTGAAATTAAAAGCACAACACCATTTATATTAGCTCCCCAAATATGAAATACTTAGGTATAAATATAACAAAATATATAAAAGAACTATGTGAGAAAAGCCATGAAACTCTAATGATTTAAATCAAAGAACTAAGTTAATGGAGAGCTATTTCTGGTTCATGGATAAGAAAGTTTAGTATTATTGTCAAGATGTCAGCTCTTCGCAAATTGATCTATAGATTCAATGCAATACTAATAAAAATACCAGTGAATTATTTCATGGTAATCAACAAACTGATTCTAAAGTATATATGGAGGGACAAAAGACCCAGAATAGTCAACACAATATTGAAGAAAAAGAACAAAGTTGGAGACTGATACGATCAGACTTCAAGACTTACTATAAGGCTACAGTCATAAAAGAAGTCTAGTACTGACAAAAGAACAGACAAATAGATCACTGGAACAGAACAGAAAGCTCAGAAATAGACCTCCATAAATATAGTTAACTGATCTTTGACAAAGAAGTAAAGGCAATATCATAGAACAAAGACAGTCTTTCCAACAAATGGTGCTACAACAACTGGACAGCCACATGCAAAAATAAAATAAAATAAAATACTGAACACAGAGCTTACACCCTTCATAAAAATTAACTCAAAATGGATCTTAGACCTAAATGTAAAATGTAAAATTAAAAAAGTCATTTAAGATCACATAGGGGAAGTCGGAGATGACCTCGTGTAGTGTGACACATTTCTAATACAACACTATAGACATGATCCATAAAAGAAATAATTGATAAGCTGGATTTTAATAAAGTTAAAAAAATTTTGTTATGCAAAAGACAATATCAATAGATTGAGAAGATATCCACAAACTGGGAGAAAATATTTGCAAAGACAACTTTCATAAAGGACTGTTATCCAAAATATGTAACGAATTTTTAAAACTCAACAAAAATACAACTCAAGTTAAAAAAAATGAGTTAAAGGTCTTAACAGACTCCTCAACAAAAAGTATATACAGATGGCAAATAAGCACATGAAAAGATGCTCCACATCACAGGTTATATCATGGAAATGCAAGTTAAAGCAACAAGATACCACTATACACCTTAAATTGGTACACATTAGAATGGCCAAAACCCAAAACACTGACAATACCAAATGCTGGTGAGGATACAACACAACAGGAATTCTCCCACACTGCTGTTGACAATGAAAAATTGGACAGCCATGTGGAATGCAGTCTGGTGGTTTCCTACAAAAGACCATACTCTTATTATATGATCCAGCAATAGCGTTCCTTGGTATTTACCCAAAATAGTTGAATTCTTATGTGCACACAAAAACTTACACATAGATGTTTATAACAGCTTCACTCATAATTACTAAAACTTGGAAGAAACCAAGATGGCCTTCAGTAGGTGAATAGATAAATACACTGTGGTACATCCATGTAATGGAGTATTATTCAGTGCTAAAAAGAAATGCCTGTCAAGCCATATAAAGACACGGAGGAACTTTAAATGCATGTTATGATGTGAAAAAAGCCAATCTGAAAGGCATACTGTATGATTCCTTCTATATGACATTCTAGAAAGGGCAAAATTATGGAGACAGTAAAAAGATCTCCACAGGTCTTCAATTATGGCTGCCAGGTGTTGGTGTGGAGGTAGGGAAAGAATACTATGTTTCCCCAAAAATAAGACCTAAACAGAAAATAAGCCCTAGCATGATTTTTCAGGATGACATCCCCTTAACATAAGCCCTAATGCGTCTTTTGGAGCAAAACTTAATATAAGATGTAATCTTATTTTCGGGGAACATGGTAGATAGAACACAGAAGATTTTGGAGCAGTGAAAATACTCCGTATGACACAATAATGGTGGATAAATGTCATTATACATTTGTCCAAACACACAGAATGTACAAAACTAAGAGTGAACAGCAATGTAAATAACAGACTTTGGGTGGTAATGATGTGTCCATGTAGGTTCATCAGTTGTAACAAAGGTACAACTCCAGTGGGTGATACTCATGATGGAGGAGGCAGAGCATGTGTGCGGGCAGAGGGTATATGGGAAATGTCTATATCTTCTCTTCAATTTTGCTGTGAATTAATCCTACTCTAAAAACTAAAATTAAAAACCAATCAAATTTAATGAGAAAAAATGGATTCTATTAACGAGAGGGCTGAGGGAATATAGTACATACTCTACACTAACCAAACATTCATTCCTCTCCTTCCTTGGTGAAATAACTGAATTTGTTTAGGTTGGCAATATTCCCATCCGAAAGACTGCATTCCCCAGTCCTTGAAGTCCATGTGGCATTGTGACCACGTTTTGGTTAACTGTATTGAAACAGAGTGTTATATGTGAACTCCAGGAAGTCTTTCTAAATAAAGGTAGGAGCCATGTAATTTTTTGCCCTTTTCTCCTTTCTGCTGCATGGCTTCCTGTAACGTGGCCTGCACCCTATGGCGATACTGTTATCTATTGATACATCATAAAATACTCCAAAAACTTAGTGGCTTTAAAAACAAACGTATAATTATATATACCAATTCTGTGGATCAGACGATTCTCCTGTTCTATGGAACAGAGTTTCGGGTCTCTCATTAAAATTTACCTGCACTGCAGGGCAGGTCTGCAAGAACCATGACAGCTTACTCTCATTGCTGGCACTTTGATAAGAGTGGCTATACAATTGAACTCAGCCGGCCCCTCTCCTTCTCCATGTTGTCTCAGAGCCTGTCTGAATAACCTCCGCAATAAGGTAGTTGGACTTCTTACATGACAGCTCAGGGCTCTAAGAGCCGATGTTTCAATAAGGAGGAAGTAGAAACTGACAGTATTTTGAGGGGCCTGGAAATTGGCATAGTGTCTCTTCTGCCATATTCTATTATTCAAAATAGTCACATATGCTGCCAAGATTCAATGAGTGGGGGCATAGACTTCATTTCTTAATGGGAAAAATGTAAAAAAAAAAAAAAGTGCCATCTTTAATTTGCCATAGGTAACCTAAGGATGGCAAAGAGATGAGCTGGGAGCAGCCTGGGCCCCTGATGACTTAAAGCTGCTTTAAGCAGCTTGGATTTCTGTTACATGCAGCAGAAACAGTCTGAGAACTTCAATAAGAATTTTATAGAGTGGGGAGACCAGAATCATGGTGATTTACTTATTATGTTCAACCTTTATCTTCCAGAGATTCCCATAGCCCTGTGTCACGGTGATAATAAATACTCCATTTTTATCTTGGAATATCTTACCTGTAACTTTCTTCTGGTTGATAGGTAAAAGTTATGTAATTTTGGAATTCATTAGAAATTTTATAAAGTTTATATTGACATTTGTAAACAATGACATTATTCATAATAAGCTATAAAGTGAAAGGAAAATTCTCCTAAACTTCTACATCTGTGACTCCTATGACTACTGCTGCTAATAGTTACAACAATACATTTTAAGCAACCATACTAGAGAAAGTACTGAATTACCTTTCTCTTCTTTCTACTGATTATAGCACAAAAACGATTCCTACCTACACGAAGCGGCAATCAAATAATCAAAGAACATACAGCCAAAAATATATAGAAAAATATTACAGAGTTATAGCAGCTGGTTTATTAATGACAATACTATAATATTCCCATGATTTATTTTTCAATCAAAATAAAGACTTAAGTAGATGAGGGTAAAGGGGATCAAATACATGGTGATGGAAAGAGAACTGACTCTGGGTGGTGAATACACAATATGATATATAGAAATGATGTATTATAGAATTGTATACCTGAAATCTATTAACTTGACTAACAATTGTCACCTCAACAAACTTAAGATAAAAATAAAGACTTAATTTCATACCTAATACTTTATTCACAATTTGTGTTCTCTTTCCTAAGGAGCCCTCCGCCAAATCATACCACCTGACTCCATGAAAGCTTAGTCTACTTCAGGGAACAGTTGGTAAGAGTCACAGTGAGAACAAATGGATTGAAGCAAATCCGGAGGCCAAGCTTTAAGACAATCACAAGCCTATAAAGAAGAAAATACACATAAAAGGAAAGATGAGGTAGGATATGGGTGCAGGGTGACAAAATAAACAGAAATGCGGAAAGTCTCTCTGAAGAAATATAATTTAAAATCAGTTCTTGAAAGAAGTGAATAGAAGAAAGAAGTGGAGGGTGTTTCCACAATGTGACATGATATGCACCAGCTTCTGAGGACAGTAAGAACTGTAAGAAAGGGGGCTCAGATGAAAAACACGAGAAAGAAATTTAGAGAAATGAGAATGACATTCTTGGGTATTATGTGGAAGAGAATAAAAGAGATAATATTAAGGAGGTAATGATAAAGCTGAATCCTGAACTATTAAGAGAGTTTTAAACATTTAATTCAAATATTTGTTTAAGTTGTATCATTCATAGAGATAACAAAATTAAATGATCACCAGAGAAATGAAACCATACCTATCTTCACCTTCAGAACCTGGAAAGAGCCCACAGCCAGCACATATTTTCCAGCATCAGCAGATTAATGCCACAACATTAATTAATTGGCCTGTACATGCTCGTAAATAAAAACAATCCAAGGACCATTTGCTACAGATCCAAACTAAGTTCCACGTGACTACCTCACTGACTACAGCTGGCTAACTACAAATTCCTTATGTAGATTAAGAATATACTACACATCCAGGGAGTTTAAGAATAATTCTTTAGCAAACCTGCCACTAGAATAGAAATATAACACATTGATTTTAAAATAAGAAACAAAAATAAGTCTTTGATTGGGGTAGGGGTTAGATGTCAAAATTTGTCAAAACTTATCACACTATCTGCTTAAATGGATGCATGTATTTTATGTAAATTCAACCTCAATAAAAAGTTGATTAAAAAAAAGTAATGTCACCTCAAGAAAAAAAAGTCAACAGGTTAATAGAAGCCTCTGATTTCAAAATATATCTTGAAATTTCCCAAGAGAGGATGACAAAAATAATGTAGTTCTCCCATTAAAATCTTATCCAAGGCAATACTCAGCTATACAAATTTTGCTCTCTATTGTCAATATTCTCTGTCCACTTCTGGCCCCTATTTTGGTGAAGATATCGATGGGAAAATCCAAGAATATTATTGGAAAGATTGCGTATATGCAATTGGACAATTAAGTTCATGAACTTGTTGCAATGATGTTGCTAACCTTTTTTGATATCAGAGGGATTAGTCATTATGAATTTTACCAACTGGACAAACAGTTAACCAAGTTTACTATTTGGAAGTGCTGAAAAGGCTGTGTGAAAAAGTTAGATGACCTGAAATTTTCGCCAACAATTCATGGCTCTTGCATCACAACAATACACCAGCTCATAGGGCACTGTCTGTGAGGGAGTTTTTAGCCAGTAAACAAATAACTGTATTGGAACACTCTCCCTACTCATCTGATCTGGCCCCCGATGACTTCTTTCTATACCCGGAAATATTGAAAGGAAGACATTTTGATGGACATTCAGGACATCAAGGGTAATATGATGAAAACTCTGATGACCATTCCAAAAAAAGAGTTCCAAATTTGCTTTGAAGGGTGGACAACGCTCTGGCATTGGTGCATAACTTCCTAAGGAGAGTAGTTTGAAGATGACCACAGTGATATTTAGCAATGAAGTATGTAGCACTTTTTCTAGGATGAGTTCGCGAACTTAATTGTCAAACTTTGTATTCCTCATAGTGAGTATCTTTCATAATAGCTTTTACATCATGCCCCATTAGGGTTTCTTTTTACACTAGTCTGGCATGACAGTGTAATTGCCTAATAAATGCTATATTAGCAAGGATGAGTAATAATTCAACACGATGCTAATATAGCACAAGTTTAAATTGCTAATTCAATGAAGCCTTCATTTTGTTGTACATTGCTCTAATCACTGTTATTCTTGCAATAAAATATTAGAATCCTGTTAAGATAAAAAGAAACATGGAAATAGTTCCCACCTGTTTCCTACTCTTGACTAAATGCATGTCTTCAGAAGGAAGCAATTCCGTGGCTTAAGCATCACTACTTATTAAAAGAGATGCTCAGGAATATTCTGGAAAGCTTTTCAGAAATTACTTTAGGAAGGGACAATGCTGATTCCTCCCTCACTCACTTTCTGGTCCTGCTGATGTGAGCATTAACGAATGACCTACTCTGTTTTCAGACTTTCACTCTTCCTTTTCAAAATTTTATTATAATACGTCAGGTTATACATCCAACTCTGTGCACTTTTCCTCACATATAGTTTGTAATAAATCAAATTCTTCTTGTGTGCTCTCACCATATTAATTCTCTCTCTCTCTCTGTCTCTCTCTCTCTCTCTCTCTCTCTCACACACACACACACACACACTGTACATACATGCACACATACACACTGGCTCTGTCACTCATCTACTCAAAAAACTTAGAAGCTTCCTATTGCTTATAAAGTCATTTTCTGGCTTTCAAGGAATAACAGAATGCCAGATTATATATATATATAT
Source organism: Rhinolophus ferrumequinum (assembly GCF_004115265.2). Classification (NCBI taxonomy): domain Eukaryota; kingdom Metazoa; phylum Chordata; class Mammalia; order Chiroptera; family Rhinolophidae; genus Rhinolophus; species Rhinolophus ferrumequinum. The sequence continues at coordinate 16,390,958 of NC_046300.1, forward strand.
ACATATATATATAAAGACATATACAGCCATGCGCCACATAACTATGTTTCAGTCAACAATGGACCACAGATATGGTAGTGGCCCCATAAGATTATAATGGAGCTGAAAAATTTCTATCGCCTAGTGATATCAGAGCCCAGACTTCAAAGGATGAGAAGGTTGTAAAACTCAAAGCTGTGTTTGAGACGGCAAATAGATTTAACCTGGGTGTGGATGAGAATGCATTGAGGAGTTCCTGAGAAACTGACTAATGAGGAGGTTTGGGAACTGGGGCAGGAGCTCATAGCCGAAGAGTCAAGAGAAAGGAAACTGCAGGAGAAGAACCCCCAAGAAAATTCACAATGAAGGGTTTAGCAGAAGCTTTTGCAGACCTCAACAAACTCCTTTAAAAGTTTGAAAAGATGGACCCCAACCCTGAAAGGTTTTCATTAAACAGAGAGGACTGTTTATGATGCATTATCTGCTTACTAGCAAATCTATGGTGAAAGAAAGAAACAAACCAAGCAGACCACGAGTTACATATTTCTGAAAAGAGTGACACCTCCTCAAGAAGAGCCCCAGGCAGGTCCTTCAGGTGGTGTTCCAGAAGAAGGTATTGTCATCACAGGAGGTGACAGCTCCATGTGTGTTACTGCCCCTGAGGGACTTCCCCTGGGACAGGACGTGGGGGTTGAAGACAGTGATGATAATCCTGACCCTGTGTGGGCTGAGGTTAATGCATGTGCTCGTGTCTTAGTTTTTAACAAAACTGTTTAAAAAGTACAAAATAAATTTAAAAAATTTAAAACTAGGAAAATGCTTATAGAATAAGGATATAAAGAAAGAAAATATTTTTGTACAGCTATACAATGTGTCTGTGTTTAAGTGTTATTATTAAAGTGTCAAAAGTTAAAAAAATTAAAAAGTTTATAAAGCAAAAATGTTACAGTAAGCTAAGGTCAATTTAATATTGAAGAAAGAACATTTTTAAATTTAGTGTTGCCTGAGTGTGCCGTGTTTATAAAACTGCAGTAGTGACAGCAATGTCCCCGGCCTTCACACTCACTCATCTCTCACTCACTGACTCACCCACAGCAACGCCCAGTCCTGCAGGCTCCGTTCCTGGTAAGTGCCCTATACATGTGGACCATGTTTTAGCTTTTATGCTGTATTTTTACTGTACCTTTCCTATGTGTAGATATGTTTAGGTACACAAACACCATTGTGCTACAATTGCCTACAGTATTCAATACAGTAACATGCTGTACAGGCTTGCAGCCAAGGAGCAACAGGCTATACATACAGCCTAGGTGTGTAGTAGACTAGACCATCCAGGTATAAGTGCACTCTATTTCTCAGAACATACTCCCATCTTAAGTGAGACATAACAATATATCAAAAGGTAGACACGTGCACACACACACACACACATACACATATAAAAAACAGCTGCTACTTAATCCGAGTTGTTGTGTAACATTTGAAAAATATATTTTTCTTTTCTGGGTCTCAGTGTTCACATGTGAAAATCAGGATATTAAAAGTTCCCCACTTCCTAGTGGAACAGCAAATGTTGGAAAAGGTGATGTGTGTGATATGCTCATCACAGTGACTGGCATTTGGAACATACTCAATAAATATTGTTCAATAAAGAGCTAAAATGCCTCTTACCTTTGGATGAATTCATGCAAGGGAAATTGTTGGGTCAAATTGAGTTCACTTTTTTAAGGCTTGCTGATAATGTGATGACAAACTGCCATCCATACCATGTACATATAAGTGAAATTGCTCTTTTCCCTAAATATTTGTGCCACTGTGTATTACAGTCATAAATATTTTCATGGAAAAAATGGTATATTTTTACCATGTTACTTTGATCATGTTTTAAGTTTTAATAAAGTTCTGACTAATTTTTCTTATAAATGCTATTGATATTTGCCTGGTAGATTGTCTAATATATGATTTCCTCAATATTATATTAGTAAATTCAAGTTTATTTTATGATATAAAAGAATTACTGGATATTAAGACAGTGCTCATTACCTATTAAATGTGTTTGATTTTTTTTTTCCCAATCTGAATTTGAGTTTGATTGTAGTGTTATTTTTGCCAGGAAGACTTTTATCATGTGTTTCTCAGTGTAGCTATACATACTTATAGTTTCTAAGTTTCACAACATGCTCAAAGATACAAAGATTGTATAATATTGAAGATTAAGTAATTACTCAATGATTTCTGCTTATTCCATATTTCTTTAATTTAAAAATGTGGAGCCATATGTACCTAATGTTAGTAAAAGTATCCAGCTTTATATAATCTTTCCCCAAAGAAACTATTCCCTGGTTCCAACGTTCTTGAATGTTTTTCTTTACTACAGTGATTTGAAGTGCATGTTCCAAGTTCCCATGTATCTATTATTAGATACATCCTCTTTCTTATCCGACCTCTGCTTCCATCCTCACATCTTCCTTTCATGACTCTGACCCTCTTGCTCCACTCGAACAGGGCTCTTTTAATTACACTGGGTCCAGCCAGATAATTGAGAATGTCTCTATCTCAGAATTGTTATATAAATTACATTCTCAAAGTCCCTTTTCCCAGCTAATACGATTACATATTCACAGGTTCCCAGGCATTAGGACATGAGCGTCTTCAAGGACCCTTACCCAGCCTATTACAGGAGGTCATCCAAAAAAACTCAAGTAATGTACTAATTTAAAGTGGTTACGTCTCAGGAGGTCTTTCTCGTGTAGTCTCTTAAGCACCTGCAAGAAGCTAATACAAACCTTTCTGGAGAAACACAGCTTTATTGCGGACCTCAAATATGCCCATAAATATGTTTGCAAGAAAACCAGGGCCTTACATTAAAAATTCTCAAATATAAAATAAAACAGACACCATGAACAAACCAACATAAATAACATGCAGAAGAAACAGATATTAAAATATGAAAGTATAATGTAAATACGAGTATACTTAATGCCATTGAATTACACACTTAAATATGGTTAAAATGGTAAATATTTTGTTATTTATAGTTTACTTCAAACAAATATGGGAGATTATAAAACAATAATAATCAAGTTTGAAGAAATTAGAAGCAAGCTCAAAAATAAATGTAGAGATTAGGAATTATAAAAAAAAATACCTAGATGTTTGAAAATGAGTTATAAGAACGTATAGAAATAAACCACAAGACAATTAAAATTTTTAAAATTTAAAGCATTGTACAGAAAGAGGGAATTAGGCAAACAAAAGACAAATGAAGAGAAATGAAAGAGAATCTGCTTTTGAAATAATAACATGAGGGACTCTATGGATCCACTCCCTAGTGAAACAATGACAACTGATGAAAATTATTTTTAAAAGCAATTATTTAAAGTCTCCAGAAAAGGGCATACAGGAAATGTAGAACATTTATTAAAAACAAACAAACAACAACAAAAACCCCCACAAAAAACTGTATCTCAGTAAGAAGAGCACAAATCCGGGGCAGTTGAGCCAAAATCTGCTACTCCTCCCACCTCCAGCTCCAGTCCTTATGGGTGTACCCAAGAAGGTCCTTCTCACCATATAATCATTTCTGTGTTGCAGAGATTAAACTCATAGTTGGAGATTCTATTCCAGGAGTGACAGGCCAGAATATCAGATTCTCAGTCACTCTCTTCCCAGTCCTTGCAGGGCAGAGATGACATGCTAGGAGAGACATGCTAAGCAAACCAAAGCTATTAACCCCACCCAGCCTCCAACTCATATAGCAAAGGTGTTACTCCATGAGAAGCAAGCCACTGTCCTGCTCTCAAGTCCAGAGTAATAGAATAGAGATTTCTGCCCTGGGTAAGAGATAGGACATGAGAACAAGTTGTTCTGAAGCTCTCCTCAAATGAACAGACTGACTTTATTTAGAAGAGAGTATGGAGAAGTTTAAGACTAAGGGTGTTCTTGAAACAATGGAGATTTTTGGTGTTAAGTAAGTAAACAGAGGCTAGTAACTTCAAGAGAGCAACAAGCTAAACTGTAAACCAGCTAGTTTACCAGAGAAAACTGGGGAAAGAGACAGCTAAGAAGAGCTCTTCTGGGATGAGAACAAACCTCAAAGAATGGCCTAAAATTATCTCTACAGAGAGGTCTCAATTTAATAGGCTCAAACCGTAGATCAATTTATGTCTTGGAACATTGTCAAAATCAATAGAGTAATCAGCTGGCAATTAGTGGAGTCTAACAGCAGCATATAATACCAACAGAGATAGGCAGCTTAACAGAGATGTTAAGGAAAACGATAACTAAAGACAGCCATGTTGAAACCAAAGTCATCCCCGGTGACTACACATATACCCAAGGCTGTGTAGTCAGAGGAGTGACTTCTCTCTACAATAGTTGAGCAAAGTCAATTAGTAGGCAAGCAAACAAACAAACAAGCAAACAAAGAAGCCTCAGAGGAGTGGGAATCATTATCCAGATTTGCCACAATACACGTATGTTATTTAAAATTTCTAGTTCTCTCTTCCCTCTGTCTCCATCTCTGACACACATCAGGTTCACTGGTGACCTCTACCAAATAGTTAAAGAATTAATAACAATTCTTCACAAATTCTTCCTAAAACACAGAGGAGGGAACATTTCCTAACTCATTTGATGAGGAAAGGCTTATCTTGATACAAAACAACACAAAAAAAACATCACAAGAAGACTACGGACCAATAGCTGTCGTCAATATAAAGGAAAAAAATCTTCAACAAGGTACTAGTAAACCAAATCCAGCAACATAAAAAGGATGATACCCATGACCAATTGGGATTTATCAGAGGTATGCAAGGATGTATTAAGATCCAAAAATCAATTAATGTAATAAATCAAATCAATATAATAAAGGACTGAAAATTCCTAATAGATGCAGAAAATGAATTTGAGAAAATCCAGTCCTTATTCATGATAAAAGCACTCAACAAGCAAGAAATAGAAGGGAACTTCCTCAATCTGATAAATGGCATCTGTGAAAAATCCACAGGGACATCATACTTAATGGTGAAAGACTAAATACTTTCTCCCTAAGATCAGGAACAAGACAAAGGCATATGCTCATACAATGCCTATTCAACATTTATACTAAAGATTCTAGCCAGAGCAATTAGAAAAAAATAAAACACAGTAAAAAAAAAGGCATCTATATTGTAAAGGAAGAGGTAAAAGTACCTTATTTTTCAGAAGATATAATCTCATGTAGAAAATCTTAAGAATCCACTAAAAAGTTATTAGCATTAATAAATGTGTTCAGTAAGGTTACAGGTATGAGATCAGTATAAAAATACATCTATATACTAGCTATGATCAATACAACAATAAAATTAAGTAAAGAATTCCAATTGCAGTAGCACCAAAAACATAAAATATGTAGGAATTGTTTTAACAAAAGAAGTATAAAATTTATATTCTGAAAACTATAAAATGCCATTGAAAGAAATCAAAGGAACCCTAAATAAATGGAAAGACATCCCATGGCTATAGATTGAAAAGACTGAATATGTAAATATGGCAACATTCCCCAAATTCATCCACAAAGTCAATATGATTCCTATCAAAATTCAAGCTCTTTATTTTGCAGAAATTAACAATCTGATCCTAAAATTTATATGGAAATGCAAGTGACCCAGAATAGTTAAATTATTTAAAAAGAAGAAAAAGTTTAGAGGATTCACATTTCTGAATTCAAAACTTACTACAAAACTATAGAATTCAAGACTGTGTGGCACTGGCAATAAAGATAGACAAAAAACGCACAGGAATAGAAAACAGAGTGCAGAAACACACTTTCACATTACAGTTAACTGAGAGGGAACCAAGACAATTCAATGGGGCAAAGAATAATCTTTTCAACAAATTGTGGTGGGAGAAGTGGATATTCACATGCAACACCAGGAAAACAGACCTTGGTCTATTTGCACATTATGCATAAAAATTGACTTAATATGTTTCATTATGCTTACCTGTAATCTAAGAGTACAAAAATCTCACAAGAGACAATAGGAATAAATCTTCCCAACCTTGAGTTTGGCAGAGTCTTCTTGCATATGACACCATTAAGGAAGTGAAAAGGCAACCCAAAGAATGGGAAAAAAATATTTGCAAGTTATGCAAATATTTGATAAAGGACTTGTATCTAGAAAATATAAGAAAATTTTTGATGGATAATAGGTTACATAACCCAATCATAAAAAAGGGTAAAGGATTTAAATAGATATTTCTCCAAAGAAGATATATAAATAGCAATAAGTACACGAAAAAGCACTCAGCATCATTAGCCATAATAGAAATGCAAAGCAAAACCATAATGAGATACCACTTCACATTTACTAGGATTGCTATAATAATTTAAAAAGATAGAAAACAGCAAGTGTTGGTGAGGATGTGGACATATTGGAAACCTCTTACACTACTGATGGGAATTTAAATGATACAGGTATGTTAAAGAACAGTCTGTCCATTCCTCAAAAGCCTAAGCACGTAGTTATCACGTGACCCAACAATTCCATTCTTAGGTACATACCCAAGAAAACTAAAAACATATATCCACACAAAATTCTGTATATGAATATTGTTTTAGTTTCTAGGGTTGCTGTAACAAATACCGCAAACTAACTGACTTGACTAATAGTTTTTTGGTTTTTTTTTTCACAGTTCTGGAAGCTAGAAGCCCAAGATTGAGGCTTACGTAGGATTGTTTCTGAAGCTTCTCTTGGCTTATAGATAGTCATCTTCTTTCAGTGTTTTCTAATTGTGTTTCTAATCTCTCTTAATATTTTCTTAATCTTTTCTTACAAGGACACTAGCCATACTGGATTAAAGTCCACTTTAAGGATCCCATTTTAATATATTTACATCTTCAAAGGTCTTATTTCCAAATATACTCACATTCTGAGATTCAGGGTGCTAGAGCTTCAACATATGAACTTTTTTTTTGGGGGGGGGGACCCAAAAATTTGTTAGTTATATCCCCTAACAAATAACCACAGTAACATTGTTTGTAATAGCCAAAAGGTGAGAACAATCCAAAGTTATATCAGCTGATGAAGGGATAAATAAAAGTGGTATTTCTATACAATGGGATATTATTTGTCAATAAAAAGGAATGGAGTACTGATAAGTGATATCACACAGATGGTCACTGAGGACATTATGCTCAGTGAAAGAAGTCACAAAAGGCCTTGTATTGCCTAATTTTACTTTTATTAGATATTCAGAACAGGGAAATCTATACAGACAGAAAGCACATTAGTGGTTGCCTGTGGCTGGAGGTCCGTTTGGGGGGAATGAGCAGTGACTATTAATTGTTAGAGGATTTCTTTTTAAGTTGGTGAAACTATTTTATAATTGATTGTGGTAATGTTTGCACAACTCTGTAAATATGCTAAAAACTCACTGAAATATACATTTTAAAATAGCAAACTATGGTATATAATTATATTTCAATAAAGCTGTTATGTATTAAAACAAAAACAAAGTTAATAGAATGACGTACAAGGAGAACAAGAAAATGTGTGTCAAAAGCACCAATGACAGACAATTGAGCATAGCTCCAAATGGATTTGTAGTAGGAAACAAGACATAAAATAAGACCAAAGAAATATTTTAAAAGCCAAAGGCAAAAAACTTTCCAAAATAGATCAAAACACCAAAAGGAAGATTCCATAAGGCCAACAAATCCCAAATAAATGCACTGGAAAGGAAACCATAACTAGATCCATCATGTTAAAACTGTACCTACCAAAGACAAAGGGAAATTTCTGGAAGATGTTAGAAGAAGGGAAAATATAGATTGTTTTACAGCCATGACATTTGATTTTTAACTGTTTTAATTGTTTAATATTTAAGTTTTTAAATGTTGAGAAACCCTAGACCTAATGAATATTGACAATTTTCCCAGTGTCTCACAGTCATTAAACTTTTCAGGCACAGTTCAGAATATTATTTTCATTCAACTACCTTTTTATCAAAACTCATCGCCAAAAGTTATTTTTGAAGAAGGAAAAGTGAAACAAAGATTTAAAATGCATGACTGACTTATTCACAGCCTGAGACTTGAGAGGTACTGATTACAGTGGTAGTTATTTTCATATCATTTCATGTAAAACGTGATATTTTTCAAAGTATGGGACCTTTTGTTCTTTCTAAATCCTCTGTTTAAATACTGAATGCTCATAAGGGCATCAGGTATTTTCTGGGTGAAACTATTTATCTGCTTTATCATTATTTCCATCTCTTTCGGATTTAGGAGAGAGGAATCCACTTGCATATCTTTCTCATGAAATAAGGTAGAAATGAATAAAATATTGAGGTCCAAATAGTTACACTTATTATTTACAAAGCACTCTCATCTATTTACCATACTCTTCCTGTGTGAGGTCCCTTTAAATTATTCCAAACCTAACATCACTGAAATCCATCATTTATTAAAACCCAATGTCAAATGTCGATCGTCCTTTTACCTTATGTAACCCCTAATGGATTTGGGAATGTGGAAAAGAAAGTTGTCTAATAGAAACGTTTTCTCAGGCTAATGTGGATGAATGCTTCTGGTTTAGGGCTCCCCGCTCTACCTAATTTTCATCTCTGTTCTTTCATATTCACCACAGTAAACCATAATTAAAGGAACAACAGATGGTTAATAGAGGCTGCCATTTCTATGAGGATACTAAGCTCTGGGCTTTATTTGACAATTACTGGAAAGGCAAATACAAAAGATACCGTAGTCCAGATAATTTCCCAAGTTGAAAAAGAAAACAAAAAGGAATAAAAGGAAAATGTACAAATTACCTCTCATCAGAATCCACTAGAATATGCTAATTCTTAGCCTAATGTTTATTCTACTTAGCTTGACCTCCACTGTGACAACACTATCTTCTCTATGCTTTCAAATTATTTGGAACATCAGCAGCTAATAATAATAGCAGGTATGCCTATGACAGTATATATTAAGGTTGATTAAGGTTTCAACACATTTTCTTTTTCTTAATGATAAAGTCTTTAAAATGTCGTTTAAAAGGGAACCAGCTTTGATAATATCAAGGATGTGGAAAAATTGCAATTAGTTGTGTATCCATCAATAACTAATTTCAAATCACATAACATTCAGTCACAATGAATCTTCTGTGTGTTGCGTGTCATTGAGTTGGCTCTGACTCCCAGTGACACTATGAATGAGTGACATCCTCGATGTCCTGTCCTCAACAGCCCTGATCAGCTCCTGTAGACTCATGTCAATGGCTTCTCGTATGCAGCCAATCCATTTCATATTTGGTCTCCCTCTTTTCCCCAGCATTACTGTCTTCTCCAGAGAACCCTGCCTTCTCATGATGTGCCCAAAGTAAGACAGCTTCAGTTTCGTCACTTTTGTCTCCTGTGATGTAAAAGATACAAACTCGTTTTACATCCATATTTCAGTTTCCTGCAATTTGATATGGAGTATTTGTTTACTATGTCTCTTCTTTCAACAAATCTAAAAGTGTTTTAAAGCGCTTGATTTTGAATTGTCAAATGAGAAAAATGAATCTCTCAAAATGACCTGAAATAATATTTAGACTGCCGCTTCAGGCAGTCAAAACCAACAATCACCTACTGAAGACAAATATACCATTAGAATAAGGAAGACATTCGATAGGTTTTACATCAAGGTCGCATGCCTATTTGTTTGTCTCTCAACCTTTGTGGACTAATAAGACTTTTTTTTTTTTTAACAGAAAGAAATATTTCTTCAAGTATTACGGGGGATTCATGTTTGCGTTTCTCACTGAATAGAAGTTCCCAGTCGCTATAGATCTCACATATTAAGATGGAGCTGCTTCCTAGTAAACCAGTTTATGCTTTGGGGGATGGACATCTTCTAACTTCTTACATGGAAGAATAGTGAAGAGGCTTATGAAGTGAGGGAGAAATCCCAATTCTGTCAGCTTATTTCAGTTCTTCAACTCCTGCCTCCCTTTCATAAAAGTTGCTCCTTGTTGCTAAAATGTTCTTTTCTTTGTGTTCTCCCTGGCAAATTCCTCAGCCCAGATTTCCACTTAAGTATCACTTACTTAGAGAAACTTTGTCCTGACACTGGACATAGTTTCCACTCTCACCACATCCTATTATATTAATTATCTCCCTTAACGTTAGTTATAATACTTATAGGTTTGCATATATGATTATTTGTTTGGATGTGTGTCTTCTATACTTACATGCCTGTTTTATTTACTGGTTTGTTCCCAGGATATAACACAGTGCACACAGGCAATCAATAAACAGTTGGTCTTTCTTTCCTGGAATATTTTCGGTCATTTACTATGAGCAAAGCCTTACAGCTGTGCTGTGCCTGGGATAGATATAAAGATGGATAATGCCACATTCTTGTTTTTCAGGATCACATATAATAACTTAGAAGCTGAGATTATATAAATTGTCATAAAACAAAGCAAAACTTGAAGTCACAGGAGAGCGAGAGATCAAGAACTTGAACTGAAATAAAGGTCACAGTTAGTAGGATATTTTCCTTGAGGGATTTAAGGACACTAATTAGCTAACTGCTCTTTGTCCTTAGAATGAGCAGGTAGATCTTTTGGCAAAAGGCAAGTAATGAGTCAGTAGACACATTTCTGTATCTGAGCAACTACCTTTCCTCCCACAGACTTCCTGTGCATCCAAACTATTTTTTTTTTCCTCAGAGCTAAAGTCCAAGCATGTTTAGTAGAGAATGTGGAAGTATCATGGAGAAAGATATAAGGCAAATTAAAGATTCTAATCACAATGAAATCTAGCCTTCACAACGACACAGAAATAATGAGACAATGATGGCTTTCACTGCCTGAACTGCCTTCCTTAATGATTAAAAGGTGTTTGACTATCAAACTAATTTCTACATTCCCAACATCCAAATACATGCTTGTCACTATTTCACCCATGTATTAATCTCTTTTCAAAACCTTTATAACATTCAAAAATAAGAATGCTTAATACTAACATACAAACATGTTTAAACATGACTTCTGCTAAAGAACTGTAATCTGGGAAAGACAGATACATAAACTAAATATAATATTATGTCTAATAATATAGGACTAATTTTCAAAATCCAAGTCAAACATATATGTGTGTGTGTGTGTGTGTGTGTGTGTGTGTGTGTGTATTTTTTATTTACACCTAAGTTCTGGTCCCATTTAGATCACTAAACTCGTGTTCAAGAAAAGGTAGAATGGGCAGACCACACAATGTAATAAGTTAAGCATGCATTCCATGAAAGAGGCAGTACTTACACATCTGCCATTTAGAGGACAGCAAAGGTCAGCCAGCGTTGGTTAAAGCAACAAGAGTGGTCCAAAACAAGAGCATTAAAAGCTTGTCTAGTTAATTAAGGAGAAATTTCATCTATGCCTCTCCCCCTTTCCAGTTGCAGCTCTCTGGATAAGCAGGATTCGAAAAGGTGTATGAGTCTCAGAGCCAGAAATCTCATCTCTCACTCCCCAGTCAGCATCTCAGCTCAAGCTTGTACTGGTAGCAGCGATGGAGGGGAGAATGGGGGATTATGTAGAGTATGGTGAGGAAATGAATTTTAAATTGAGTTTGAATTTGAGGCTTTAAAATGGACAAAATTTTAATAACTGCCAGTGAATCACTTTGGTTTTTAACATGGTCCAAATTTTAATAACTGCAAGCGAATAGAAAGCTGTGGAATTCACAGGATATCATTAATGGATAGTGATGTGAAATTTGACAAAGCAGGATGGAAAAATAAAGCCATTTCACCTTTAAACCCCACCAAGTCGAGTCTTCTTGACACACTGGTAACTGAATAAAAGATATTTAACACATGGACTATTTTTCTTATTCATCACTGGGTTTGTGACTGCATGACTGTGTTGGCTGTGATAAAAAGAATGTATGAATGTATATAATGCCATTTATTAACATAGAAAAGTTATTTTTCATGTTCAGTGAGGGCCACTGAACATAATGCTTCTATTTTCTATCCATCTTCCTGTTTACAAAGTAGACTAGAATACAGTTCTCGGCCTTTACTGCCTTTCTCCTTGACATTTCACTTACCTGCTTTTTTCTCCCATTAGCCTGCCTTTGAAAGAGTGTGGGCAGTAGGTAGTAGATCAACTTAATAGCTGGGACATCTGGTGCAGTCTGACAGACAGATTGCTTGCCTACGTAGACCCTCTGCATGAGTAAAAAATCATAAGAACTTGGCCTTTCCAAAGTAGATCTGACCTAATAAAAATTTTCCACATAAGGCAATGTCACCTCCTTCCCAGGGGGTTGGAGGGGTGGGGAGAGATAACTGTGCAGTATGAGAGAGGAAACAAGAAGAAATTCGATTTTATGTGATTTGTTTGCCAGTTGATTAAAAAAATATATTTTTTAATGTTTTGCATGTGAAATAATTTTAAACTGAAAAATGTTGCAAAAATAAAAGTAGTAAAAAGAACACCTGACTTTTTTTTACTTCTATTTACCTACTGTTAATATTTTACTGTATATCCTATATGTGTATGTTTATATTTGTTTTTTGAACAACTTGAAAGTAAGCTGTACATATCATGAACCTTTACACCTAATACTTCAATGAGTATTTCCTAAGAATGGGAATATTCTCTTACATACCACTGGTAGAGTTGACACATTCATAAATTTATATCGATATAGTAGTTTTATCTACTCTACCACCCAATATAACACTTTTATCTATTTGTTTGATAATGTTTTTTATAGCATTTTTAAAACAACAAAGTCCTTTGAAGTTTAAGTTTAGTGAGGAATACCATCTGAACAAGCACATATAAAAAAAGTAGGGAATTTTTTTCTTAATGTCCTAATGCACCAAAAGAAACTGGCAGTAACAAAGATTCTGTTACCTGTTTTGTACGCCTTTCCATGAAACTGGTATAGTTATATAAAAGAAGACTAGGAAATTAAACAAACAACAAAAACTAGACAACACAGAAATCTGACCTCAGGAAACTCTTTGGTGTAATCTATCATCTAAGACATCTTCATGTTAATAGGGTAACTATGAAAGTTTCTGGTCATAATTGTCCAGTCAGAATGTCCAATTGAAATCTAATTTGCCGTTCACGACCAAGCAAAAGACTATATTCCTGGCCTGTGAATCCAACAGCCTAGACAGTCAATTTAGGCTGATCTTTTTATCAGTTAATCTAATAATGTCCTTCATAGTATTTTCAAAACGGCATGCACTTGAGGGGCATGTTGAATCTGTATGCTAGATTGTGCTACCCACAGATTATAGGCAAGGGCCATAGCTCAAGTGTGCACAGGTGGAATACAAACAAACTAACTAACAAAAAAAACAGCCAGATATTCTCCCCATATATGCCCATGCCGTGTTGCAATGAAACTTACAGCTCCTGCCATTAAGAGCTGGAGGCTATTTTTCCTTTCTTAACTCTGGTTAGTCACGTGACTTTCTCTGGCCTATGAAACATCAGCAAATGTGACTCAAAGACTTGAAAAGTGCTTCTACGTTGGGTTTACTGTCCTTTTCTCTTTTTTGGAACCTGAATCCATCATGCATTAGTTTCTTGGGGCTGCCATAACAAACTGCCATAAATTAGTAGCTTAAAACCAGAGACATTTATTCTCTAACACTTCTGGAGGCTAGAAGTCTTAACTCAGTATTTGCAAGGCTGGTTCCTTCTGAGGGTTCCCGTGGGAAATCTGTTCTATGCTTTCCCCTAATTTCTGGTGGCCCCCAGCAATTCTTGGTTTACTTTGGCTTGTAGCTACATTACCCCATTTTCTACCTCCATCTTCACAGGACCTCTGTCTCAGTCTGCCTTCTCGCCTTCTTATAAGGACACCAGTTATTGGATTTAGAGCTTACCATAACCTACAATGACTGCAACTTAACTAATTTTCAAATAAAATGGCTTTCTGAGGTTCCAGGAGGATGAAAATTCTATGGAATTTTCATCCATAGAAATGGGAATGAAAATGGATGAAAATTCAGTGCAGTGCACATTATGTCATGAAGCTTGTGGTAGGCTGCTAGAAGATGGGAGACCATGTAAAGCCCCCGTGGATTAACCAGACTTCCAACCACCAAATTCACAAGTGAGGCCATTCTAGGTAGACTATCGAACCACCAGCCAACCCATAAAAATATCACAGAGGTATGAGAAGGGATATCCAGCCAACTCATGTAACTGAGCTAAAGAAAATGGTTGTTTTAAGCTACTATGAGTTGAGGTGTTTGTTCATAGCAAAAGCTGATATAGCTGTTTTCTCTTGTTTTGTGAGCATAATTGATATCGAATCAACTTAAACCAATAGACAGCACGCAACTCCAGTCTATTTCCCTTTGCAAATTCGTTAACAACCTCCTTATAGAGCTCAGATAGAGAAATGAACATAATAAAAGCCAGTGCTGAAAATATTGCAATATCGCTAATTAACCCTGCAGGAGAATTATACACCAGAGCAAAAGATACATAGCGAGCAATACCTGAGAACATTACATGCCTTTGAACATGGATCTAGATTGATACACAAAATATGTAATTATTTCAATTTAGTTCCACAAAAGCTCCTAACTACATGGGTCCCTGGACAGAGACTGTTTCTTGGTCTCTGCCTCAAAATTCTTCAAAATCAGAATTATCACAGCCCTAGATGTTGACCCAAAGGTTGCAATTTACATCTATTCAGTTTTTAACTCAAACTCTGGACTCTTAAACATCGAGAAGGAGAAAGTATGAGAAAATGGATATAGGGCTTGTTGCAATGGTCATTCATTTTATGGGACAAGGCAAATAGGAGTTTTTTCCTGAAATATGTCCACAAGCAGACTCTTTCACTTATTTTATAATTTTCTTCAAAAGAATATTACTGCACTAGATTAGAGAAAAAGGATCACTCTTATTTCGAACAATTTATTTTAATCCTCTTTTAAATGTTTAAAGGGAATGTTTAAGAGGTGATAAACATGCAGGGAACTAAAGAGAATCTCGACAATAAATGTCATTGTTCAAAACACAATTTATGGCCAGTAGTAGAAATGAGGCAGTATTCTCAACATGTCTCCTTTTCCTTTTTGTACTCCCTGGAGTTTTTCCCGAGTGCTATCATTACCCACCCTGCAGTATTTCAGCTCACATCTTCAAAACGGAAAAAAATATTTTTGAAGATATGCTACTCTTCCAAAAATAAGTTCTAGGTTTAATGAAGTACACTTTTGACATAGTGTATTTTCTCTCAGAAACTGAAGGTCCTGGAGAAGAATGAAAATATATATATAATGTATATTTCATTCTTCTGGGTAATTATAGCCCAAAAGGCACAGAAAAAACAAAGGAATAATAAAAGAGAGAGAAAGGAAAAAAATAAATAAAACCTAAACGGTGGAGCAAAAACATTAGGAGCGATCCATCTGTCTGTATAGTTTAGCTGTATCCCTGCCAGGTGGCAGATACAAGGAATGATGACCTCTGGAGGGCCTCTTCCAGAACTGTGAATAAATGAAATTGAGTAAAAGCAAAGTTAATAGAGTAATTAATTCCTCCTCTGATTGTGTCTCCTTAGTTTTTCTCCCCAGATATTTAAAATAATTATGTTAAAAAGGAGAGCAAGGAGTTTTTAGTATTTTGATTGGCTGTTCTTTAATACAAGAAGGGAAAAGACCCTTGTTCTTGAAAGAATGCGATTATGAGAGATGTTATTAGAGTAATTAATTCATTTCTGTGATTGTTTCTTGTTCATTAGCTCAAATGTGGGAAGAAAGAATTCAGAAAATGACTTTGGTGAATTTTTTTTTTTCTGAAACACATTTTACTTAAAAATTTTTTGAAAGCTAACTACAAAAGGGAAAAATCCATGAATTTCTTCAGTTTCACTTTTATTATGAATGGAAAGATAAAGACCATTCATTCAGTATATTTTGCATCTCCAAGGAAATGTTCATATTTGATATTTACAAAGAAGGCTAACAAAATGTTCTCTTTGGATTCAAGTCTAATCTTTCAGTAAACAATAGAGGAAACACAAGCTCTCACTTCAGGAATCTAAACATTAGAAAAAGCAGATGTGATTTAAGCTGTCGCTATAATCAGCAAAGAAAAGGAGACCCTCATCTTTAGGTCCAGGTATTTTATCGCTAATCAAGGGAAGATCTCCAAAATGCGTGACAAGCTGTATATATACAGCGCCAGTAATCATTTCTGGGAAAAGATGGGATTTTAAGCCTCCGACTAGTTTAATAATAAAATGGTGATCTTACAAAATGAATTCATTCGGAAAAGAAGAGTCCTTTCTCTCTTTCAGCCCAGGTAGGCTAGAGAGCTCCTAAGGTTGCCCTACTCCCTAAAGGTATGAGTTGCAGAACTGTTGCTAGATTTATCCAAAACCATTCAGAGGAGAATTTGGTTCCAGTGTAATATGAAGTCTCTGAATAATGCTGAGGCTAAAGATAAATCATTCCAGTCCAGCAGCTCTTATTATAACTCTGAAAAATCCAGTTGTCACTGTTCTGACACTTGATGCCTATTATAAAAGACTCACTTTTCAAGATTTGAGCCTTGTAAGGGAAAAACTTGCTATATCTAAGCAAGATCTGTACTTTTTTTTTTAAAGAAGTTATTAAGTTTTCTGAACAGTGGCATCCATTAGAGAAGGCATTCTCTTCCCCAGACCTAAGGAGTGCACAGAGACCCAGGGCCAAGGATGTAGAGCCCGGAGCAGAAGCACCATGTTAGCCAAGAAAAATCAGTTCTCTTGCCTTTCCTGTGGTATTGCTGTGAAAGCTGAATGAGATACAGAAACAGAAAGTGTTTTGTAATCAGGCGAAGAGGTGATATAGTTGGACAGGGTCCTTTCTGCCTTTTGGAGCAAATTCCTTGGCCACACACCTTTGCTAGCCATGTCCTGGGCCACTTCCTAAACATCATTTTAAATCACCAAGTACGGGACATAATTCGGTTTTGACTTTGAATAAAATTCAGTGATGAACTGATAGCTCAAGATGTTAACCTTATGAGAAGGTGACTTCAAGGAGAAAATAAATAATAGAAATATTGACAAATGTTTTACTATGTGTCTTTAGTTTGCCTCTCCAGATCACCCTCTTTATACTCTATTCTGATTTTTTGTCTTGGAATTTGACTTGTAACCATTACAGCAGCCACACTGGAACTCTTCGTTCCCTGGTTCCCAGTTTTGTTTAGCCAATGGAGAGAACTTAGATTTGAAAAATGGAGAATAGGTAGTTATATATTTCTCTGGCTCCCTCCTTGAGACACTGCTGAGGCTAGCTGTGTCCGATGACAAGCCACTCTTTCTCTCAAGGTGGACTCTTCTATACATCTCTCTAGGTCTAGATTCCAATAATCTCTCTAATCACTTAGGCCTAAAAGTGGTAAGAGCAGCAAGTTTCCTCAAGATCAAGGTACTGTCCTTTTTGTTTTACCTTTACAATTCATTTATAAATAAACGTTTCTCAAATTATTGTAAGTTGAGCAAAACTTTTGTTTCCTATTGGAATTCTGATAGATGAAGGCCAGGTATACGTAGCAAAGCCTATTCTTTACCTTTGGATACATCACTCGGGGCATCACACTGATAATCACTGAGCATAGCTTATGTTTATGTCTGAAATTCTGCTGTCTTTGTCTTGCCTAAGGAAGAACACATAGGGATTCAATGGCACTTGCCATAATGAAAAAATAAATAAATAAATAAACCGGTTTCTTTCATTAGTGCTTGAATGTATTCTATGAAAATAAAAATGGTTCATAGTTTTTTAGGCTTTCAGATATTCTTTGTACATCACCTCCAGCACACTGCTGCCCATTTCTAAAACTGCTCTCTCCTTTCCTACGAGGCTCCAAAAACCTTTGCGACAGAGTCATCCATTATTGTTGGAAAGCTTGATGTATAGGGAAAAGAACAACAATGGCACAAGAACTCTGTATCCTGACTATGGCTAAACAAGAGAACAAACAGACGGTGTTTTTCTGAACTCTGAACAATGGGCATGTGAGGATAATTCCAGCTGCAGAGCTAAGCAGTTTGGATTGACAACAACATAAATCAGCTTTGACAACGCATCCCCTCAGCCAAGTTCACTCATTCATCCAAACTAGAAAACAGAAGCTTAGAAGCATGGTACTCGCTATTGAAGGATAGAAAACATGTTTGGGGAAATTACGTGTGGATAACATGCTATAAAATGATGTAGGACTCAGCAGAGCAATTAGCACAGTCAATGGTACTCTTTAGATATATGATTCAAATGTTTCTTTTTTTTCTTAATATATGTATTTGTTTTCTGAGATGAAGCTTAGGGGAAACTAAAAAAGGTTTGGGTTGATAAAGATGGTAGTCGAGTTGGGAATGTTGTTATATTTAACAGTAGGGAGAGATGGTCAGAAATAAATAATCAAGCACATTTGCTGGGAATGGATATTTGCTAGTAAGTGTTGCAGTAGAAACAATAGTCACAGGTCCCTCTTACCCAGTCAGTATGTTGCCAATAGAAGAAGAAATGGTATTGAACAAGACCACACTCTGTATGCCAGCATTCTCTCTCTTCAATGGAATTAAAGAGGAAATATTCAACTTTCTATACTGTTAGGAGCTTACAATTGTTACCATCACACCACTGTAGAGTTGCATAGATAACTAGACCTATGGTGAATGGATTATTGTGGTAGTTTTTTGTTTTGTTTGTTTGTTTATTAGTTTCAACATAATATTTAGACATTTACACCCCTCACAAAGTGATAACCCTCTTCCCCCAAGATACTACTCCTCTGACATCTTATATAATTGTTACAATACCATTGACTATCTTCCTTATATTATACTCCACCTCCCATGACTATATATATTTCCTTATAGTTGACATACAATATTATTCCTCTTCAGTTTCAGTTGTACAGCACAGTGGTGAGGCATCAACACAGTCTATGAAGTGATCCCCTCGATAAGTTCAGTGCCCAGCTGGCACCTTACATACTCTTTACAACATTGTTGATTATATTCCCCATTCTGTACTTCATATCCCTATGGCTATATTGTGTCTATTAATTTGTTCTTTCTAATCCCTTCAAGTAGTAAAGTTTTTCAGGTCCCATTCAGGGGACATATTGGCACTTAGGCAATTTTCTTCCCGATGTCGGTACCCAACTTCTCCCATCCCTTCTCAATGACAGTCCTCAGGTCTTGCCTGGAAAATTACTACCATTTTCTTCCTAATCTACCCAACTCTGATCATATTCTTCCCATGAGTTCTGAAATTACCTTTGTGCTGCACCTTTGGTTTCCGACTGCCTATGGTAGTGAGTCTAATCATTTCTTCTAGAATTCACAGTGCCTCGTGATCTCACTCCATCTCACTGCTTCAGGGACAGCCTGGAAGTCACAAGGGTCAGCATTATTCCCAGCTGCTAGTAATGAGCAATGTCACCTTAGATAAATCCCTACTTCCTTGAATCAGCCTATTTATCTGTTAAAAAGAAAACCAAAGGAAGAAAAGGAAGGAAGGAGGGAAAGAAGGAAAAAAAGAAGGGTAAAAAGCACTTATCTCAGTCTTTTCTGTGTTAGTACTATGGACCTGGCATTGCACCTATCTGTTTTAATCTTTTAATTTATAACTTCATGGTTTTCCATTATCCTTCTCTTAACTTAGAATGTACCATCCATCTTCTGCACCCATTAGACCCCTAAACAACTTTTGAAGCTCAGCTCAAAGTCCACCTTCCCAATGAAGTCTTCATTTCCCTTCATTTACACTTTAATAGCAATTTTCCTATAATTCATACCATAGCCAATGATCTCCCAGTCAGCTTTCTCTGGCAATCCGTGTACACATAATTTTGCCTAGAATATCTCATTATGTATAGTGTGTAGAATGAATGACACGGTCTCTCCATTGGGACACAGAGGACAAGTCCTTGATAATGACATTTTTGGTAACACAACTTATCATACACGTGCACAAAGATGCAGTGCTCTTTCCTGCTGCCAGGTGAAGCCATTCGTGATCATGCTGGAGAACAAACTGGGGCAGTGATCTGCAGCTCACTCCAGACTTTGCTCACTGCAAAGCATTTTGGACCTTCGCCAAACTCATCAAATGTGTATTTAAATTCAGAATCCTAGAAAGTGGTTTTTTGTTGTTGTTGTTTCTTTGTTTTTCAGGTAAGGAACTTGGAGCTGATCTGGCATAATGCCTGGATTTAGCAGAAGTGGAAATTGTGGGCAAGAGAAATGAGGTCACATTCCTGTGAATGGCGGTAAGGGTCAAGTATCCAGTTCTTGACTCTTTGTAAAATCTCATCAGCTGGAGAAGCTGACTTTTTTTCTGGAGAAGCGGACTTTGAAGTGCCTCCAGGCATCTGTGTCAAAAACTGCTAGTTGCCTACGAACAATCACTTTCCATTTCCCTCTTGCAAACAGCATCCTAATGTAATTTGCTAAGGCAATGTGGTCACCTTTAAAAACAGGAAACAACCGAAAAAAATGTAAAGGTGTTGCCATGTGACATGAGCAGAAATTGACTGGCCAGGGCTTGCAAGAAGTCTGTTTTGGTGCTGAGAAGTAGTGGCAGGTCCAGTTGGCATGCCTTTGCTTCCCCCCTCATCTCTTCTTCCAGCCTAGAATGCAGGCACAATGCCCAGAGGATCCACAGCCATCCTGTGACCAAGGCCTAAGGATGACAGAGCAGAGAATAAAAGGAGTATTGTTGATGTCACTGCACTAATCCCAGACCTCCTCCCTTCAAATTCCTTCTAATATGAGGAAAAAATACACTGGCTCCATAGATGTTTATGCCACGTGTGTTAGGTTCGTTTTGCATGTGGCTGGATCCTAAAGGTGCAGCATTTAAGAAGAAGCTAATCCCTCATAGAGTATCAAAATGCTCATACAGTATGTCTCTGTGAGCAGCATATTAACAGCAGCAGAGTCTCTGGCCAACTTCTGAAAGTGATGAGGGCAGAAGAGTTTCCCTCAGAGACTTAAAAAATATAAAATAACACACTTTCCAGTAATTTAAAATTGTTCCAGGCACAGGGTGAGTAATACGAAGTTTTTAAATCTTCCCAATAGTATGATGAGACATGTTTTTACTTCCATTTGGCAGATGTAGTGATGGAGACTTAGAGTACGTAAGTATCTTGTTTCAACTTTATCCAGATATAATTTATGGAAGTGAGATACAAAGTCAAGTCTGCCCCAAAAACTCACCTTTCAGTTTACCCTTAACGTGGTTTGAAAAGGTTATAGAAGACCCAGAAAAATGAAAATGGGCCAGGTTCACCTAACATGGAACATAGAATGTTCTAAGAGTAAGATCTCTGAGTTTTTTTCTACCAAATATACAGGGGTACAAAACCACAGAAATAGGAGTACGAATTGATCTTTTTGCTAAAGTGATAGTTGAATGCACTCTTTTTATCCCCTTCACCCAGCAAGTTAGAGCTGAGCAAAGAGATTGAGAAGTCATTCCAGAAACAAGATTCCCCAAATAAATACCTGCAGTTTGTTTACATAATATGGTTTAAAAATACATTTAGAAACTGAGGATAGTGATATGTGACAATAGGAATAGGGGAACATAAGTGCAGACACTGATTTCTCAGCATAGCAGGAAGGGGATAAATACCATATGACGCCTGACAATTAAGTTCATGAACTTGCTGCAGTGATGTTGCTAACTTTTTTTTTTATATTACAGGGAATATTCATTATGAATTTGTACCAACTGGACAAATAGTTAACCAAGTTTACTATTTGGAAGTGCTGAAAAAGCTGTGTGAAAAAGTTAGACGATCTGAACTTTTTGCCAAAAATTCATGGCTCTTGCATCACAACAATACACCAGCTCACAGGGCAGGGTTTGTGAGGGAGTTTTTAGCCAGTAAACAAATAACTGTATTGCAACACCATCCCTACTCTCCTGAGCTGGCCCCTAATGACTTCTTTCTTTACCCGAAGATAAAGAAAATATTGAAAGGAAAACATTTTGATGACTTTCAGGATATCATGTGTGACATGACAAGAGCTCTGATGGCCATTCCAGAAAAAGAGTTCCAAAATTGCTTTGAAGGGAGGACTAGATGCTGGCGTCGGTGCATAGCTTCCCAAGAGGAGTACTTCAAATGTCACCACAGAGATATTCAGCAATGAGGTATGTAGCACCTTTTCTAGGATGAGTTAACAAACTTAATCGTCCGACCTTGTAGAACATGGTCATTCAGAAGAGTACCAACAGAATCTGGGCAAATAACCAAATCTGTACTTGTTATATAGCCTCTTTTCTTACATTCAGTTGCCAAGTGTGTTTGTATGAGAAAAGGCTACGATTTCCTAATTCCCGCAGAAGCACTATATGACCCCATGATGCCCCGACTGGGACAGCACAGAAAGCTGGACCTCAGCAGGCTAAGTGTAAAGGAGGCATGCGGAACAAGCCAGAGGCAAAGGAGCAAAAGGTGCAGAGGTAGAGAAAGCAAAAAAAGAAAAGAGATTCTGAAAGCAAGGGAGCTTGATGGTGGGGTCAACAGTGTAGGTGGTTGATAGCTCATTCCAGTTCCAGAAAGCTCTGTTCCCGAAGCCTTCGGTTTCTGTGTGTGGGCCTTTGCAAAAACAGCTACATATCACCTCTCTCTCTCTCTGGTTTTTGTGACTTACTTTGACCCATAGAATGTGAAGGAAGTGACACTATGACAGCTCCAGTGCAGGCCTTGAGAGGACTTATACACGTCTGCACTCCCTCTTGGAGCTCTGCCAGCCACCGTGTGAACAAGGCTGGGTTACTTGTTGGCTGATAGGAGACATTTGGCTGAGTTACCGTGTTTCCCCGAAAATAAGACCGGGTCTTATATTAATTTTTGCTCCAAAAGACGCATTAGGGCTTATGTTCAGGGGATGTCATCCTGAAAAATCATGCCAGGGTTTATTTTCCAGTTAGGTCTTATTTTCGGGGAAACACGGTACTCCCCACACCCAGCCAACAGCCGCTAATCCCCAGAAGCAAAGCCACTTGACTGACAGGCAGCGGGCCACAGGTGTATGACTGAACCTAATAAAGACCAAAGACCCACACTGCTGAGCCCAGTATAAGCCTCTGACCGACAAAACCATGATCTAAATTAGAGGTGGACACCGTTTTTCTGCAAAAGTCCAGATAATAAATAATTTATGTTTTATGAGGGATACGTCTTCTTTGTCTTATATTCTTCTTTATTTCTTCATAATCCATTAAAAATGTGAGAACCATACAATGCTCTTGAGTTGTGCTAAAACTAGCTACTGGTCAGAGTTAGCCCATGAGCTGTAACTGGGTGAGGACTGGACTCTACACATGTTCCTTATTTTAAGGCAGCTAGAGTCTGAAAGTTTGCATCCCCCCCAAATTCCTATGTTGAAGCCTAATCTCCAAGGTGATGACATTTGGAAGCGGGGCCTTGTAGGTGAATAGGTAATGAGGTGGGGCCCTCATCAATGGGATTGGTGTCCTTATGAAAGAGACCCCAGAGAGCTCCTTGCTCCTTCCGTCATGTGAGGACACAGCAACAAATGGTCGTCTGTGAACCAGGAAGCAGGCTCTCTCACCTGACAATGAATCTGCCAATACCTTGATCGCAATTGCACTTCCCAAACGATGAGAAATAAATGTTTCTGGTTTAAGCCACTCGTAAGATAATTTTTATTATAGCATCCTGACAGACTAAGACAAAGTCACTATGTTTTGGAATGATTAGCTTTGCTGTAGAAGTCAGCTCCTATGCGGGAAGATACTGCTGTCACTTTAAACAAATAAACTTTTCCTCAGAATGGTTATTTTGCAACCCAAATTGCCTTGACTTGGAAGGCAACTTTCAAATAACACAGTCCATGAGGGAAGAAGTCAGTTTAATACTGAACTAATCTGAAACAGCAAGGTTGGAATCCCTTAAGAATTTGTGAGTTTTGTTTAGAAAGAGTTCACATATCCCATTAAAAAATAGGTTCTTTCTTTGCACCTTCGAAATCTGACATACTCAGACAGCAAACCTTTCTTTGCATTATTTCTTGGCACTTAATGCAGCTTGCTTTTGTTCTAAATGTGATTCTTTACAATGTATGCTTGCTCTGATGGAAGAAATTAGTGAAGGATTATCGCTTTCCCTAAGTCGATTAGGCTGAAAAGAAATGTGTTGTTTTTTCTTTTGCTGTCATACCAGCTTTATTTCTAAGACAACATGTGCGCGGATTGGATTCTGTTAATGGAAAGATTAACGCAAAATTTGTCATCTTAGTTTCTACTCACACTTGTTTCATTCTTACTGGAATTGAACTCTGAATGCATATTCTGATGTAAATAAACTCAAGAAAAATGACTAAATACAAGAAAGCCTTGTGTAATGAGGTAAAGGAGTGTGTGTGTGGGGGGGTGGGGGGGGAGGGGAGTTCTAAGCATAAAAGATAGCTTTGAAAGCAAAGGCAACTAGACAATTTAAATTTCTTCATAAGGCACATTTATTTCAGGAAGAACCCTAGCTCCGTATAGATGTGGCTTTAAAAAGATGCTGGTGTCACAGTGCAATTCTTCATCTCCTCAAAGTGTATTTGGTTCATTAACTAGGAGAATGATCAAAAAAACAAAAGAGACAACCTTTTGTTTTCCAGTGTAGCCAAGTGAATATTATGGATTGCATTGCTGAGCAAGCATCGTTGTTTGGGGACCAACAATACTTTAAAAATCAATGGAAGTAATTTCTCTATAAGGTATTTGAAAAAACTGAGACAGACAATGATTTTTATCACAGAGACAGAAATAAAGATCTCAAGGTCTTCTGTTAACCTGGCTACTTGGGCAACAGACTGTTGACAAGATTGAGTTTAATCATAATAAATATCAGATATTAATAAATTCTATTTATATTAAGTGAAATTAGTCTTATTTTAAAAATCTTAACATTATCCACAGATCACTACCTGTTTTAGTTATAATCCTGTACATAGAAATAAATTCTCTCTCTCTCTCTCCCACTTACTATATATCTTATGAAGATAGGGGCTTGTTATTGGAAGAGTTGGGGCACCAAAGTAAGGAAAGGAACTGGAAAAAAGGGATCGTTCTTGAACATCAGAAGCACTGATGCCTCTAGTTTAGAGTCCAAATGCCTTCACCTACTGCTATGGAACTGAGGGTGCCTTTTTAAAGATCCACCAGAAAAGTGCTGCCTCTTCTTGGGCTACTAGAGTCCAGGATCACCCCTTCCCCACACTCTTCCTGGAACTGCTAATAACTGCTACCCTATTGATGCCAGGAACAAGAGGGTATTGTTTTTGTTGTTTTTAATGTTACCTCCTATATTCTGATCTCTCATGTGAACTTCCTATTGGAAGGAACTAAGATGACAATATAAGGCAAGGAAACAAGGAAAATATAATTTGAGAACTTCTAGTCCCACCAGAAAAAAGCAGAATATAGACTTAAGTGTGGGGATGAAAAATAACACAAATAAATAATCACAGAATTATAAAAATGGTGTGACTCCCTTCTTTAAACTTTTTAAATTAGTAGTTACAAATTGCCTCCCCATTTCCGACTTGGGGATTCACTCATGTAATCCTTTCACTCAAGTCTTGCTTTCTGGGTTTGGCTACAAATGTCTACTGGTGGACTTTCTTAGATCTGAATACAAGTGAGCAATCTCCATGTCTATGGGTAAACAGTGTGAGACACTAAATATACAAGTTGACAATAAATTGGCAATGGCCAGGCCATATATATATATATATATATATGGCCTGGCCATTGCCTATATATATATATATATATATATATATATATATATATATATATATATATATATATATTCTGGTCCTCAACCTGCAGCAATCAACCCAAGCAACCAACATACTGTCTACAGTAATCAATCCATGAAGTCAAACTAATATCTGGTAGCAACCAGTCCAGAAAGCCAAACAATAACTTGTGTATACCTCATCCCCAAATTGCCAGAACCTGATTAATAATTATAGCTTCTCTTATTTTTGCCCCATTTACAACTTAGAACCCATTGGAGTAAACAAATGCACCACCACTCAATCACAGAGGCTGCTCTGTTTCTAGTTACCCCGCCTACAGTTTTCTCATGCCAACAGTCCAGACATGCCTGAAGCCTCCCCTTTTGTTATCCATAATAAAGCTTTCCCACTCTTCTGCCTGTTTTTGAGTCTTTACCAAATATCAATGATGGCGATTGACTCCTTTGATCTAGCAAGTTTTGAATAGACTTTACTTGTTTTCAGTTGGATGGTCTCAATTTCCACAATTGAGAAAAATAACATCATGAAATCTACATCCAGGAAGTAGTGGTGTTGAGGTCTGCTTCTATAAAGACCTTGGAGATGCTGATATTGATTATTCATATGCCCCCAGATCACCTCAAGGAATATCCAAATTCTCTAGGGTCGGGCTTGCTGGTATTGACATTTTGGATTGGGTAATTCTTGGGGGGATTACCCAGTTGTGGGGGGATGTCCTGCATATTGCAGAATATTTAGCAACATCCTCGGCTTCTACTTATTAGTTGCTGTTAGTAGGCCACTCCCCAAGTTGTGATGATCAAAAATATCTACATACATTGCTAAATATCCCCTCAGGAGAAACAAAATCATACTTCAGTTGAGAATCACTGCCTGAGGAGAAACAAAGAAACAGGAGAGATAATAAATGTAAAAACAAAAAGATAGGAGACCACATTTATGTTCTGGAGGCTAGAAGGAATTCATTATATGGAACAGTAATGATACATAGCAAGAATAAAATGAAGTCCAATGAGAGATAAGCAGGAGACTCCTCAAACTCCCGTGTTGTTTCTGACATATATGCATCTACTTTTGAGTACATCCTCAGATTTTGGCACAAGACATTCCAGCTTCATTTTTGTTTGTTTGCTTCTTGATTGGTTGGCTTAGTTTGATTTTTGACTATACTATGTTGAATGATTATAACATATAATAAAGAAAGATGTAGTGGAAAGAGATTTTAGAGTCAGAAAGAAGAAGCTGCTCCTTATTAAATTTTGACCTTGAGTAAACCACTTAATGTCTCTGGGTTTTAGTTTACTCCTCTATAAAATAAGGATAATAATTACCTTATAGATTGACATTTAGAAAAATGGCTGCTACCATGTAAAAGTACTAAGCAAATGGCAGCTATAATTCGATTGTTATTATTGGGCTTTGGATTAAGAAATCAGAAAGTTTTCTTTGTGAGGAAAGAGGAAAGTTTTGAAGAAAAGATGGAGAAAATTTTACACTAAATAGTTCATCATTGACATGAATAAGGTCAGGGAGTTAGATCAAATTAATGAAGTCCTGTCTAAGTATTTTGCTTTGATTTAAAGATTGTAGTGAACACAAATTAGAAAAGGCAATTCACAGACATATCCCAGGGTTCTTGACAGACTCTTCAGTTATTCCCTGCCTGGAACACTCCATTGCTTCTAGCTCAGTCTGCTGGGTCCATAAGGAACATGATTCTCAGAGAACTGGATTTCAAATATCAGTCATGGACACTTAGGTTCATCTCTCACCTTAGTGTCCTCCTTTGTTAAATATAGGTAATAATTCTGAAGTCAGAGTCTGTTGTGATAACTAATTGAGAGGATGTTTGTATTAGGTTGGTGCAAAAGTAATTGTATTTATTTGCAATTTTTAACCTTTTAAACCGCAATACTTTTGCACCAACCTAATAAATCAGATAGTGCTGTCACTAGAATAGAGTTCTCTCAATAAATATCAGCCATTTGTGACTAATTGGCATTGGTCACAAATAAGGAATGAATTTGTACATTTAGTCTTGACTTATATGCAAATGTACTGTCGACACTACCCACCCCCTACTAAAATCTTCTTTTAAACGATTAGCTATCTTTCCTCTTCGCATTCCTTCTATAATAATCCTAATCTTTCCAAGGTCATGGATATTGCTAGCTAAATCCAGGGGTACTCATATAAAACAAAGTGTGAAAAGCATATTAACTTATTTCAAAAAGATAACTCTTAATTCTCTGATGCATTTAATACATTTTAAATATAGGGCTAAACATTTTGTGTGAGATATTTGCTTCACAAAAACAATATAGGTTAGATATTGTAATCTGCATTCTAAAGATGACAACACAAGCTTATCATAACTTGCCCAAGATTTTATTTATTCATCAATTATTGACTGAGTTCTTTTGGTATGCCAGAAAATACGCCAGGCATTAGGAATACAAAGATGAATGCAGGAATGGCTCTGATTTTAGATGGTAGACTTCTCAGTAGGTCAAACAGAAAATAAATGACCAGTCAATGTGCAATGCTAGCACAGGGGCACAGAGTTCATTATGGAATATAATGGTATATAAACTGTGTGTAGGGTTGGTGGAGAGATAGGGAGGGTATTGCATGGAACCACAAATACAGTACAGAGACCGCTCATCGTCTGGTAGTGACTAGAACACAGGAATCACTTTACCTTAAGTTTTTAAAAACTCTATAGGTGATTTGAAGTCTACTCCTCTAGCTCTGCTGCAGACTAGCTAATGACTCTTTAAAAGGCTTCATTGTCAACAGCACATTTTGCAATGACTTCTCAGCACTATGCAGCTTACGCTATTCTGATATCAGGACACTTATGACACTGTTTTACTTCATTTCAATATCTAGATCATTTCAGACAAGAATATATGATGGCTGCTGTTTAACTCTGCCACCAAGCACTGTGTGAGGTGAATCTAGAACTTAACTAATAAAACACCTCCAAATTAGTATTATGTTAAATGCACCTGGAAAATGTTCTCATTAAAGGAATCATCAAGATAAGCCAACACCATCAGTGCCCCTGGACTACCCAGGTACCCAGGACCAAAAAAAAAAAAAAAAAAAAAAAAAGTCAATTAAAACTGATAGGCATTCCACCTAGCAGATGTCTCTTGCATTTTTCACATAGTGTCTGTGCTAATTAAGAAACAAACAATGTAGGGCTATTGGCTTTGGAGACAGATCTATGTACTGCATAAGCAAGATTTTTAACATGTGTCAGCAATAAACACATATTGGGTTTCAATTAAAAGAAGAGTCTTTGAAGCTAAAAATGTTAAGAAAAGTATACAGTCATGCTGATGAAGCACATACTGGCAGTGAGAGCTTAACTTTCTTAATATAGCTTTAAGTGATGGATGGTTTTCCCTTTTTGCACTTCCATCCCAGATAAACTCTACTGAACAAGTTACTCTCCCCAGCCAGCCTCAGGAGGTGTCAAAGCACTGCTCTCCCACATTCACCATCCATATTTACTTTCCACTTCAAACTACATAAGTAATCCATAGAAAACGGTAGAAATAATCGAATTTTTATCAATGATTCACATGTTCACTCAGCAAATACTCACTGAATACATGGCAAGTACAAAGATGAAATTGTCAGTAACAGAGGAGACGGAAAAGCAATACACTTAAACATTACATGATAATCATTAAAATAATGTATGTGCATATGTGAAGAACATAGATAGGGGTGGTCTATAGTGTAGGCAGAATGACTGAACGTTTTATCATCCAAACCAAGACACTTTTGAGGATAAAATGGGTGTCATTAACAATTATACTTGGATAGTAGTTGTGAAGCTGGACTCTGCTATGCTATGTCACATTTATAATCACTCCAGAAGAAATGGGGATGAGCTGCTTTGATCATGGTCCGTATTTAATGAGCAGACGAAGTACTGACTGAGATATAATACCTGGTATCCAAGAATCTTGCACTGTTTATGACAGGGTCTATTTAGACTCACAGTTATATTTCGAGCAACAGCTCGAACTTCATACACGGGCCTCCTTAATATCTTACCTTCTACCCTCAGTGACAGACTGGGGTAACTTGGGGTTTGAAAACTGAGAAAGCTTTGCATGAGGTGCTACTCTTGATGATGCTGTGATATTATTGAATCTGGCACATTATAAATTTTGTATATATATACACACACACATATTTGTCCAGTGGTGTAACCACAAGAAGCATGTGGGAGAGCCTGCCTCCAAATGTCAGAAAGCCCACAAAGTAGAAGTGAACAAGGGAAACCGTAGCCTTCATCTACCCAAGAAAGGGGATGAGGAGATTTTGCGCTTAATTTGACTCAGCCTTCTTGATACTTTCCCTCCTGCCCTCAGATACTATATGAATATCTTCCTCTTCCTGTGTCCAGCGGTAACCCTCCTGAACTTTGTCCCTTTTGTCTGTTATCTATTGCCATTCCTTACCTTGGAATCTGGTTCCTGTTCTCCCACTGCCCAGTTCGGTTTTCTCATTACTCTGCTTCTTGTTTTCTGGTTCCTCCTGATCTGCTGTTTCCATTAAACTTTATACCCCAAGGTCATACTCTATATCACCACGTCAACCTGTTTTGCAGCCAAGAGCTCCCTTTCTACTTCCAACAAAGAGAAAGGAGCTCTAGGTTCCAGAACAGGTTGTTATGATTATATTCTGAGCAGGAGATAAAGCTCAATACAAAATATACAATATACAAATCTTAAGTCTATATAGGTTGATGTCTTTTTCATAGAATGCCATCCATATGATTGCCTCCATCCAAATCGAGATGTAGATTATTTCCGGTATCCACCAAGTCTTCCTCACACACCCTCACCATAAGTGCATATCAAGGACTATTCTAAATTTTATCACCCTCAAGTATGTTTGTATTTTTGAACATTGCATAAATGGAATCACATACAATGTACTATTTTTGTGTTTGTTTTTTTTTCACTTGACATTACATCAGTGAAATTCATCCATGTTGTTGAGTATATAATGAGCCTATCTTTCTCATTGCTCTGTGATATTCTATTACATAAATATGTCACAATTTATTTACTCATTCTACTTTCAATGGGTATGTGGGGTATTTAAACCAT
The DNA here is from genome assembly GCF_004115265.2 of Rhinolophus ferrumequinum. Classification (NCBI taxonomy): domain Eukaryota; kingdom Metazoa; phylum Chordata; class Mammalia; order Chiroptera; family Rhinolophidae; genus Rhinolophus; species Rhinolophus ferrumequinum. The sequence continues at coordinate 16,421,887 of NC_046300.1, forward strand.
TTATAAACATCCTTGTACATTTTTTTGGTATACAGAAGCATGCAACTTTTCTTGGCTATATGCCCAGGAGTTTGATTATTGGGTTAACGGAACTTATATATTTAGCTTTAGTAGAAACTGCCAAACATTTCGTCCAAAGTATTTTTACCTATTTACACTCCTACCAGAAATCTATGAACATTCCTTTAGATTTATATCTTCACCAACACATGGTAACGTCAGTCTTTTTAAATTTATCTATTCTGATGAGTTTATAGTCGATATCATTTCTAGACCAGATATGAGATTCAATGTTGTATCTAATGAATCCCTGGGATTGAGGATGAAATCTGACATATTTTATATACATGTGAAGACATCTATCTGCATCCAGCTTTTATATCTGTGGAATGGATGGGCTACACTAATCATAAATAATTCTTATGCTAGTTCTTTTTATTGGTCAGTATCTGCTGAACAGACACACTCTTGAGTGTACAAAGAGATCCAAATAAAGATACCCAAAGCTACCGAGCTGGATTTCTTTGCAATTATTTTACTGTAGGTAAGCAAAATAGATGTGTTATGAACACTACCATATACTCAGTCATGTTTTCAATGTTTTAAAAATAGATTCTTTAAGCATTACAAGTGATATTAGGCAATAATTTGGGTGACAGCTATAAGACTCATATAAAGCTTTTAGAGGGTCGTCATTTAGAGTTGACTTTGGGAATATTTATCCACAGGCCATTCTTAATTATACACTGATGTTTAGACCTGGTGTTAGGAAACTATTCACTGTATTCATGACTCTCTCTGAAAGAACTTGGAATAACACTTCATTTGAGTTATTACAAATGTTACCATTAGCTCAGCTAGACCAGAGTAGAAAGGAATCCAGGGTTTTAAATTCAAAACTGAATTTAGTCACTCAGTATTTTCACAAAGGAAAAAAAACAAAACAAGCAAGTAAGCAGAAAAGAAAGCAGAGAAAAATAATATATATGTATACATATATATATTTAAATTTACACTTTATATACATAAATACATTAGGTATATATTGAGTCATTCCTATTTGATCACCATCAGGGAAAATATATATGTGTATATCTTTTTATTCATACATACATATTACATTGAAATATTAATATCAGTATTAAGTTTTACCCGTAGAATACATTTTTGTTGATACTAGATAATATTTTTAGTGAGCAATCACCATGTCCCGGTATAAGCTCTTTATGGACATACAAACATAATTAATTCTAGGGGTCATATTTTGGAGTTAACTTCACCTTTGTCCAAGATAAAACATGGAAGAAAGTGAAAGCATGATGCATATTTAACCAAAAAAAATGCTCTGGCTGTAATCCTTAGAATACCATTTCACAGTATTAACCAACAAGACTATATAACCATACCTGAAAATCCTGAAATAAGGAAAAGTAATATTAATTATAGTGGGTAAGTTTTATATGACCATTTTAATTATTAATGAAAATATTAGACTATCAGAGCTACTTTATTTTTCTACTGATGCCATTTTTTGAGGATCCTTATCTATGTAATTTATAAACTCAAGTACTTCAAACAAAGAAAAGTGTTGACAATTTGAAAGAGCAAGCATTCAGTAAAACAGAGGACAAACTTTGAATACATAAGAAATATTGCTGTCATACTAGAAGCTAATCAACTGCCTAATCTCCTTTTTGAGTGGATTATTTTTACTCTGAAATACATGTGCCAGAGTGAAACTATTTGCATCAACAGCAATTTACTTTGCTTTCATTGTTGTGTCTGAAGATTTTTTGTAGTGGTTATATTTCCCCTTCTTGCACACATTCTTATTCCCTAATGCCAGTGAAGTGAACTCAAAGTCAATTTTTAATGATGTTGTTTCCACATCAGAGGGGAAACTTCACTATAAAGCAAGGTTATTATGATTTTTGAGGTCAAAGTAATCATGGTAATCATCATTTTTAAGGCCAACTAAATGTTTGTATATTCACAGATATGTGTGCCAAGGCTTGGGCTGAACATAAAGGAAATATGTACATAAAAAAGACAAAGCCCTTGCGTTCAAGAAACCTAAGGCTGGTAAGTGTACCAGAATTTAATGTATAGTGCATAGAAAGGCTTAGACACGGTGTAATATGGTCACATTTGAAGGTATCCTAACCAATTCTAGGGGGAAAAAAGATGAAAAAGAAAGTTTATATATTTTTAATCTCTTAAGGAAGAATAGTATTTGGGCTAAAGTGAGGGAGAATGGGAAAATCTTCTAAGCAAAGTTAGTTTTTCATGAAAGTATTGGAGCCAGAAAGAACATAGATAATATATGGAAAAAAGCAAGAATTCAATAAATTAGAGCCTACAGTGTTGTGAAGCTAACAAGAAGAAATTTGACTGGTAGTTAGGAGGAGGCTAGTTTCCATGGTAAGATAAATCTTCATTTTCATCCTTGTAATCAGAAGCATTTATACTACCATAAAATATGAATGTTAGAAACAACTCTATGATATTGAAAGAGTACCTCTGTGGTTGACATTTTAGTTCATTTCCTTTTCCTTCGTTTCTCCTCTGTATTCACAGTATTCTTTCTCCATGTGGTTTGTAAAATGTTGCAAGTTCCTGCCCTTGTATTTATTCCTTCCCCTGGAATGTTCTCTCACTTGATAAACCCATGGCTTGCTCCTTCACTGCCATTGGATCTTTACTCGAACGTCACCTGCTCAGCGAGCAATTGCTTCAAGCACCCAATGTAAAATAATGGCATCTGAAACTCCCTCACACTTCCTCGCTTTATTTTTCTCCATTGCACTGGCCACTTTCATAATCTACATATTTTGTAGTTAATGTTTTGGTATTTTCTCTCACACTAGAACCTGTCCCAGCAAAACAAAGTCTTACCTTTTTTGCTGTCTGCTACTTCACCAGCATATAGAACAGAAACTGGTCCACAGTAAACATTTAATAAACATTTATTGAATAAATGAATGAATGAATTGCTAGCTATCAGATTTTCTTTCTTCTCAAGACGTTAACTGGAAAATCCAGACTTACTACTTGTTCTTTTTCACATTCCTGTCTTTCACAGGACCTGTTTCGTTCTTAAAAAACTATTAGATTCATTTATTTTTGCTTGTTGTGATGCCTGTCTGAATTAAACTACAATCTGTCACACAGCTCTGTCTATTAATAGAAAGCTAGGTTACTCATTCCATTGTATAAGTTTCACTACTAAGGCTAATAAAAGCTAAAAAATGTGTGAAACTAAATTAACAGTTGAACCAGGGTAGCAGAAATCTGAAAGCTACTATGGGTATACAGCGGCACAGTCATGAAAACTTTTCACAAATTAATTATTTTGAGTTTTTAGCTTAATGAGTCTGTCATTTGAGGCGGCTACTAAACAAAACAAAATGCAAATGAAACATTAAACCCCATTGAGACACATCCTGCAAAGGAGTGAGTCCTCTGTACTCTGAGCACATGTGACTGGAGGTAATACTTATCTCCACACCGGCACTTACATGGTACTGCAATGATCCAGGCCTCCATCTTCTTCCACTACTGGATTGTTAGCAAATTTAGGAGAGAAAATGCCTGCTGTCCATGTAAAGGAGGATATCAGACACATATTTGAATACTTCTGACCTGTAGTGATTTGTCAAAATAACACTTGCTTTTCAATACACATATAAGACAGAACATTCTGAGGTAAGAACTTCAATCATGGAAAACATTTCTCTCAAACAAATAAGCACATCTTTTGACCTGAGGGTGTTTTTTGGGGGAAAGGCACAAATGTCCTTTTGCTATGAATTCTCTGTAGCCCCTGAGAATGGGGCCAAATTCAGCAACAAAGTGAAAGTTTCTAAGGATAGCAGTCCTGACTTCAACTATTCATGACCTAGGAATAGTCAAGAAATTCTATGTTTTCTTGGAGGAAAACATGTCTCTTTGTGAAACTGAAAATATAATTCATTGTGATGCCCAATCACTGTTTTGGTTCCCAAACAACAGAAAATATCTCAGTAAAGAGAAAACATCTCCATGTCCACTTTGCTATCGCACCCATGACAGTATCAATTTGGCAAGTATAAACTGTCAAAGGGATACCCAGAGCCTCTTTGCCTGCAGTAATTACGGTGGTCAAGGCAGAGGGTAATGGTGCTGATGCAGGATGCCATTGACCATGGAGGTAAATACCAGAAAACACGTGCTCAGAGTTGCAGAATCAGTGCAAGGTAACCGTAGGGAAGCACACATTGGACTGATGTACCCAATGAGACAATGCATTAAGCTCCCAAGGGATACCTGAAGAGGTCACTAAGAAAGAGATGACAAACCCTTTAAACACAAGGATTAGTATTCTAAGCTCTTGAAATAATAACACAACCTGAATGAGACTTTCAGATAATTAGAAATTTTAAAAAAAGATGATCAGAAGCAGGAATAGAAGGGTTTAGGCATATCATAAGAAGTATCAAATAGCAACTCTAGACATAAAAAGCATAGTCCTTCAAATTGAACACACAAGTAAATGAGCTCAAAAGATAGGAAAACATATTAAAACTTACCAGAGGGAAAATAACCCCAAACTTTTATATAAAAGACAGATCATGAATCAAAAGACATTTCTTTAGCAAAAACTGAAACCTAATATTACATAATATTGTCTTTAAAGCATTTTTAGAAAGTATAAACCTAGAATTCTATGCACAACTTTATTATTCAAAAGTAAGGATGAAAAACAAAACATGTTAGAAAGACTGGGAGTGCTTACCAATCACAGACTCACTAAAGAAATACTACATTTTCCTCAGCACAAAAGGAGATTACACACGAAGAGAGTGGAATGCAAGAATTAATGGTAAGGAAAACAATAGGCAACATATTGTTAAAGCTAGTTGAAATCTAAAAATAGTGATTATTACGTCAGGGAGTGATTATTACATCAGGGAAGTAAAAACAGAGCTAGAATATCAGTAAAGGGCAACACAGAAAGAAGATGAATGTGAGAGACTCAAAACAAAGGTTTTTATGTTTGTTTGTTTGTTTGTTTTCTTATTTTGATCCATGGCACTGCTGGAGGAGGATAAAGAACCAAGGCTATTACCTTTAATCTGATATTCTGAAATACAAAAATTGGTGAAAGTTATTTTTTTAAATCTTTCCCTTTAATATGAACTAAAACTAATCTGGCAGCAAAATGTGACCTGAACTAAAGTGTCAGGATATTGAAAGTCTTTATTTGGCATACAACCACATGATTTAGTGCACACATATTGATATATAATTATGAGATGTTTCTCCAGGTCCTGCTTCTGGTGTTACATAATATGTAATGGATGCTATGTGCTGCATTACCTTTCTAAAATCAGAAAAAAGCTGAAGCAGAAAGACATCTAGAAGTAAGGGATTATAATAAGTTATGGATCTCTTATGTTAATTTGTATCTTAAGAATTATATTACATTAAGTATTACACACATTTGTATGTTATATTATGTGTTATGTTATAATATATCATACCATATCACATCATATCACTACTAGGAGGACTATTAAAAAATAGGAAATGGAAGGAAATAATGAAAATGTGATAAATTCAGGAAGGCCAGAAGTGGAAAATGAAAAAAGTAGAGAAAAAAATTTTGATCAACTGAAACAAAAGATCAAATGTATCAGTAATCTTAATAGGCATGAAAAAAAGTTAAGCTTACCATAAATGGCAGAGAATAACAGTTTGTATGAAAAAACAAGTTACATAATATTCCGAAGAAGGAGTTATATAAGTTAATGACCAAATAAGCTCTCACCAGACTGGCCTTCTGGCTCATCACAAATACATAGTCTATAACTTGTATTTTCAGTTAGTTCAAATATTTTTTTATCTGTCTTGAGAATTCTTCTTTGTCTTATGGTTTATTCAGAAATGTGTTTAATTTCCAAATATTGGGGGGGCAATTCCAGCTGTTTTTAATTATTGATTTTTAGCTTAATTCCAATGTGGTCTGATTTATATTATTTTAGATGTGTTAAGGTGTGTTTTATGGCCGAGAATGTGCTCTATCTTGGGGAATGTTTCCTATGAGCTTGAGAAAAATGTGTTTCTGCTGATGTTGGACGGGGAACAGTAGAAGTGCCAATTCGGTCCAGGAGATTGATAGTACTATTTAAATCATCTATATCCTTACTGATTTTCTGCCTTCTTGATCTATCAGTTACTGAAAGACGAGTGTTGAAGACTTCAATTCGAATAGTTGTCTATTTCTCCTTTCAATTCTACCAGTTTATGCCTCATGTATTTTGATGTTCTGTTAGGTTCAATACACATTAAGGATTCTTATGTCTTTTTAAAGAATTGACCCATTTATCACTATACCTCTTTAAAAAAAAGTTAGTGGTTTTCCTAGAGTTTACAATATATGTTCATTAAAATACCTAGGTCAAATCCAAATAGCATTGTACACATCCACCTGTAGTGTAGGTACCTTACGACAGAGTATTTCCAGTTTCTCGCTCCTATCACTTGTGACATTATGGTCATTCATTTCTTTTCTCTACATACCGGAATCACTCAATACATTATTTTTATTATTGCTTTAAACAGGCAGTTATCTTTTATAACAGTTAAAAATAAGAAACACAAATCTTATTTTACATTCATTTATTCCTTCTCCTGCACTTTTCCTTTCTTTATTAAGATTCCGGTTTCTGCCCTATATCGTTGTATTACTGTCTGAAGAATTTCTTTTAACATTTCTTTTAAGGCAGGATTACTGACATTGAATTCCTGCAATTTTTGATTTTCAAGAAAACCATTTTCTTCTCACTTTTGAAGGATAGTTTTCAATGGATATAGAATTTTAGGATTTCTCTGGATTCCTTCAAGTTTTTGTATCAGTTTTCTGTAGTTTGAATATGGTATAGCAAGGCATTTTTTGTTTGGTTGATTAATTGGTTGTTTTGAATTTACCTTGCTGGATGTTTCTCTGTGTTTCTAGATTTCTTGTTTGCTTTTTTTTTTTTTATTAATTTATTTTTAATTTATTGGGGTGACAATTGTTAGCAAAATTACATAGATTTCAGGTGTGCAATTCTGTATCACATCATCCATAAATCACACTGTGTGTTCACCACCCAGAGTCAGCTCCCCTTCCATCACCATACATTTGATCCCCCTCACCCTCATCCCCCACCCCCCAACCCCCTTACGCTCTGGTAACCACCAAATTACGTTCCCCAGATTAATTTTCAAACCCCGTGGCCATCCTGTGGTCACCGACTGCCCTCCAATCCCCTCACCCTCCCCCCCACCCCCCACCCCTCCCGCCCATCTAGCAACCCTCAGTTTTTCCTCATTGTCTCCCAAACTGTTTCTGATTAGTTCATTCACTTATTCTTTTCTTTAGAATCCGCAAATAAGTGAGATCATATGGTACTTATCTTTCTCTGTCTGACTTATTTCACTTAACATAATGTTCTCTAGACCCATCCATGTTGTTGCAAAAGGTAAGATTTCTTTCTTCTTTATGGCTGCATAATACTCCATTGTATAAATGTACCACAGTTTCTTAATCCAGTCATCTACCGATGGGCATTTTGGTTGTTTCCATGTCTTAGCTATTGTGTATAGTGCTGCAATAAACATAGGAGTGCATAAAGATTTTTGAATTGAAGTTTTGGATTTCTCCGGATAGATACCTAGGAGTGGAATTACTGGATCATAAGGTAGTTCCATTTTCAGATTTTTGAGATACCTCCATACTGTTTTCCATAGCGGCTGCACCAATCTGCAATCCCACCAACAGTGCACAAGCGTTCCCTTTTCTCCACATCCGCGCCAGCACTTGTTGTTTGTTGATTTATTGATGATAGCCATTTTGACTGGGGTGAGGTGGTATCTCATTGTGGTTTTTATTTGCATTTCTCTGATGGTTAGTGAGGTTGAGCATTTCTTCATATGTCTGTTTGCCATCTGTATGTCCTTTTTAGAAAAATGTCTCTTCAAGTCCTCTGCCCATTTTTTAATTGGATCGTTTGTTTTTTTGGAGTTGAGTTGAGTGAGTTTTCCATAGATTTGTGATATTAATCCCTTATCAGATATATCATTGGCAAATATCTTTTCCCATTCAGTAGGATCCCTTCTTGTTTTATTGATGGTTTCCTTTGTTGTCAAAAAACTTTTTAGTTTGATATAATCCCACATGTTTATTTTTTCTCTTAGTTCCCTCGAGCGAGGGTATATATCAGTAAAAATCTTACTCCGGGTAATGTCTGAGAAGTTTCTTCCTATATTTTCTTCTAGGTATTTTATGGTTTCAGATCTTATATTTAAGTCTTTAAGCCATTTTGAATTTATTTTTGTATATGGTGTAAGGAGGTGGTCCAACTTCATTTTTTTGCATGTGTCTGTCCAGGTTTCCCAGCACCATTTATTGAATAGACTGTCATTACTCCATCGTACATTCTTGCTTCCATTGTCGTAGATTAAATGGCCATATAGGCGTGGATTTATTTCTGGACTCTCTATTCTGTTCCATTGATCTATGTGTCTGTTTTTATGCCAGTACCATGCTGTTTTGATTACTGTAGCCTTGTAGTATAATTTGAAGTCAGGTATTGTTATACCTCCCACTTTGTTCTTATTTCTGAAGATTGCCTTTGCTATTCGGGGTCTTTTATGGTCCCATATAAATTTTAGGATTATATGTTCTATTTCTGTGAAAAACGACGTTGGCAGTTTGATAGGAATTGCATTGAATATGTATATTGCCTTAGGCAGTATGGACATTTTAACTATATTAATTCTTCCTATCCATGAACATGATATGTGTTTCCATCTATTTATATCTTCCTTCATTCCTTTCTTCAGTGTCTTATAATTTTCTGAGTATAGATTTTTTACTTCTTTGGTTAAATTTATTCCCAGGTATTTTATAGTCTTTGGAGCGATTGTAAATGGGATTGTTTGCTTTTTGTAATTAATCTTGGGACGTTCTTAGCCACTAATCCTTCCACTATTCCTCTGTTACCTTCTCTTTCTTATCCTTTGTTATTCAAATTACATTCATGTTACCCCTTTTGCTACTGCCCCATAGTTATTCTATGGGGCAGTTTTGCTATTGCCCCATAGTGTGTTCTGTTCTTTTTTCCATTTATTTATTTATTTTTTGCTTCTCAGTGTGAGAATTTCTATTGACCCAGCTTCATATCTTTAAGTTCACTGGTTCTTTCTTGGGCCTTCTGATGAGCCCATCAAAGGCATTTTTTATTTCTGTTACTGTGCTTTGTTTTGTTTTTCTGACATTTCCTTCTAATTCTTTCTTAGAGTTTCTATCTCTCTGCTTATATTACCTATCTATTCTTGCAGGTTTTCCACTTTTTCTATTAGAGCCCTTAACATATTAATTATAATTATTTTAAATACTGTCTGATAATTCAACATAGTGCCATATCTGAGTCTGGTTCTGATGTTTTTTCTGTCTTTTTAAACCAGTTTTCTTTGCCATTTTGCATATTTTTGTTGACAATCATTTTATATTGAGTAATGGAAACTAAAGTAAATAGGACGTTAGTGTGATGAATTATTTTAATCTCACTAGGTGTTGGACTGTATGTAATGATTGTTGTAGCTACAGTTATTACAGACTTCGAGTTCATCTAGTATCCTTGTTTTTGCCTCCCTTCTTGGGGATTAACAAGGTACTGCTCCGAGAGAGAGAGTCTGTGTTTTGCAGCTCTTTCTGCCGTCACTTACTTTGTCATTAGAGTAGGGACTTGGTGTGGTAGGAGGGTGTGGGTGAGGGTAGGTGTTTTGTAAACGTCTGAGTAAGCCTCAGTCAGTCTTTTAGTTTTCTGATGTGTCTCTCAGGGCTGTGGACTTCACAAGTGTCCTGCTTCTCTTCCGGTTGAGCAGTTTAGTTTTTCCTTTCCTACTGCTCCTTTCCTTGGCCAAAACATTCACAACCTATTTCCTTGAAGCCCTGACTCCTGTTGAATTTTTTGTCCCTCTAGCTGAGACAAGAAGGCTGGAGGGGAGAGGAGAAATAGAGGAATTGGAGAAGATTTTTAATTTCTTAAGAGGATCGTTTATCAAATTTTCACCAGGAGAAATTAGTTGAGTGCTAAATGGAAAGCCTAAGAAAGTACATAGATACTCCCAACATTGTGACACCCAAGATTTTTTTCCCTCTCCTGCTAGTCCTACTCAGCCTCCAGAAATTTATCAAATCACCAGTTTATGGCTTCAGAGTTTATGCCCCTTGTGAATATCTCGGTTCCTGAGTCTCTGAATACACCTGTCTCTCCAGATTTCAGGGTGATAGTGTACCCTACAGCTTTATTTCTCTGATGGTACAGAAAACTTTGTTGATTTTCAGCTTTCCAGCTTTTTCTTGTTGTAAGGATGGAAATGGTAACTTCTAAGATATTTTCACATTGCATCTGAAACCAGAAGTTTAAACTCTATAAAAATGTTTTTAAAAGAACTAACAGAAACTCTGGAAAGCGTAAAGAGCAGGTAAATATTGTAGAAAGTCAACACTTTGAAAAAAGAAGTGTCCCAACATGATTTTCCAGTTTCTATAGGTTTTACTCTAAGGATGGGATGTACTCAGTACAAAAAGATGTTAAAACTTTAATGGAAAGTAAGCTGTCTTTCTGGCCTGAAAATCAAGAAGAAATATTGTACAGTCATCACAGATATTGGAAAGTGATAAGTAATTCCATGTAGGAGAGCCTTAAAAAGGGATTCCTGAATACTGTGCATAAACTCTATCCAAGTACCTGGATGATGACTAAATGTTGCATATGCAAGGAAGATTCAAAGCATCTTTTGAAGAATAAATGACTGAACTGAGAATTTAATTGTGACTCAAGAGACAAACTTTTTCGCTTGACTGAAAACAAATTGATTGCTAAAGAAAACAAAAACCAAAAAGAAATCAATATTTTTGATAGAATATAACAGAATTCAGAATCTCCACATCAGAACATTCCTAATACCCAGGAACAACCCCCAAAATTGCTCAACATACAAAGAATCAGAAAAAGGTATGTGACCCATTCTCAATAGAAAAGACAATCAGAGGAGTAAAACCACAAAATAATCCATATGTTGGAATTAGCAAAGACTCAAAATAGCTATTATAACAATGTGCAATGAGATAAAAAGAAATACACTCAAAATAAAAAAAAATACGTGGGAAATCTCAGCAAATAGATAGAAAATATAAATAGGAGTGAAATGAAAATTTTAGAGCTGACACATACAACATATGCAATAAAATATACGCTGGTCTTTCGAGTAGAATATAAAGAAAGAAATCTAATCAATGAAAATTATCCAATTGGCAAAAGAAAGAAAGAAAAAAAAATGTTGAAAACAAGCAACTAGGCTAAGGATCAGTGCAGGCAACACTAACATTTTAATGCATGCACAATTATTCTATCAGAAAGAAGAGAAACAGGAAGAACTTCAGGTGAAATAAATCACTACGACACCCAATGAGAGTTCAGTGCCCCTATGTGTTCTAGGTAATTTTGATAGAAACAGGAGCTTTAATTCTGCTGTTAATAAATATATAACTGAAATATAACCTTTTGTACAAAAGATTACCAGTTTTATGTGACACAACAGCCACTGTTTCTTATTAAATGAAACAATATCAAATGGAGAGTGCAAACTCCACGTATGGTAAACTCTAGTGACAAATCCTTTGAATCATTATGTAAAATAAATTGAGTTAGACAGCAGTTATTAATAATAATAATAATAATCGAGGGACACTGAGATATCGAATAATTCGAATGCAAGCAAAATTATATTTGTTGAACTTCGATAGCTAAAACAGGATATTTAAATCCAAGAATTGCCTAAAATTCTGCTATTGTCTTGAGGGCAATTAATAAAGAAAGAAAGAAATGTATTTGCTCTACAAGCTGATCTCCTTTTGAGATCATCTTGAAGACCAGTACTCTTCTATGCTAACATGGACATGTATACATTCCTACAAAGTGAGGATTCAAATAGGCTCATCAACTCTGTATATTCATAAATCACTCTTTAAATAAAAGTTACCTCCAAAGCCTTGCCAGCAGAATCTTGATGTAAGAAGTTGGAGGCACGGTGGACTTGGGGCAGACATAGAAAAATGTTACCTGTATAGCAGGAACTTAAAAAGTAATCAATTCATAATGGAATTATTGGTTGAAAACGGGGATAAAGCAGTTTTACATGCACATGAAAATGTATAAGCCATAATACCTCAATCAATTCAGCAATCGATTTCTGTCAGCAAAATCACAATATTATTAAAAACCAAGAGCAGTGAAACAAACCAATAAGACATTTTCTTTACATTTGCTGACAGAAATACATACACCGGTCAACTGTCTCATACAATTAGATTGGTAACCCTGTAGAATCCGTTGAAGACTGAGTGTGTTTGTGATTAATTTTACTTTAAAGTAGTTCGTGTGTGGTTTTTTGAAATATACAAAAGAAAAAGGAGAGTAATTTCCCATGTAATAAGCATGTAACAGAAACCATATGTATACTTTGGAGACTATTAATTTAATAATAATCTTTTGAATCTCCTTACAGTGTTACGTATTTAGGAAGTGCATTGAAAATATGAGAGCTCCTCCAAGGTCACCCATGGTTTAGAAGGAAGGAAATGGAGCATTTACACCGATAATTTCTTCTCATCACCCAAAGAAGGGCAGACATAGAAAAGCCGACACTGTTTCTCGTGGCTGCTACAGTGCTCTGTGCAGATGATGCCCTTTACAAAATCGTGCATTCTTCCCAGAGACTGCTACGTGCTATGTTCTAAAGAGTCAGAGCTGCCCTCCTTTCTCAGAGTATTTCCTTAGGAATAGGAGACAGGGAGCATGTTACCCTTCACTCCAGCAGGAACACACAGTTGTCAATGAATGACTGACTCCAGGGTGCTAAAACCAACCCCCACCCCCCACAAGGAGAGACAACCTTGTTGTACAATCCTCCCCACTATTCTCCCGTGAGAGGCTGCAGCAGACTAGGGCCAAGAGCATATCCTTAGCTGATACCTCGGCCCCATCCTGCTTCTCTCTCTTCTCTTCTGAGAACAACCCGTCCCCCAAATAAATCACTTTTAAATTTAAAATAGCCTTTTAAATTCTTTGTGGAATTCCAACATCTATCATTTCCTGACTAGTCTCCTTTGTTGCCTTTTCTCTTGAGGATGGATCACCTTGCTCTTGTTTTTCACATGATAAATAATTTTGGATTATATCATGGTTAATTTATATGGTATGCTGTTTGTAATATGGATTAAATTCCTCTGAAGGACTTTTATTTTTCAAACCAATTAACATGCTTGAACTTACACTGTGAGCTGTATTAATTTGTGGGTGGTTCAAATCTCAGTTTAACTACACCGCTTTCAGTCTGTTTCTCACGTGTGTGAGTCACTGAGAACTCTGTGATTTGTGCAGTGTTTATATGTCACTCCCTTCTGGATTACCTTTCTCAATCCCCAGTGGCCAGCTGGGGTACATGAGATTCCTGTCTCTGATTTCTCTGACCAGAAAGCGACCAGGACTTCCATCAGTTTTTAGTTTCTTGCACTATGCTGTTCTACAACAGTAGTCCACTATTAAAACAACAGTACAAGGGAAACAGAAATTCATTTCCAATCTGCTTTCTTCTCCAATTATTCAGTCTTCTCCAAAATGTACCTACTTTTGCTAATTCTTCAGAATTACCAAGTATTTATCTTTTTTCATTCTGTTCAGAGGTATAGATGTTGTCAGCGGAGGGTCGGTCTTTACAAGGATTATGCTACCATATTTTAAAGGTAATCTCTGCCTCATGAATTCATTGTCATTTTATAATTGTTTTCTTTTTATACAACCTATTTTTCTTTAATGGATAAATATATTCTATAACTTTCTAAGACTACAAATTTGAAATTTTAAAATATTGTCTTTAATATTTCTTTTATTTCTGTTACAATTAATGGATCTATTGTATTTGTTACATTAGATCCGTTACATTCCTCTCTGAATGACAAAATGATGAAGACATTTACTCTCGAGCTCCAACTGCCAATATGGAAATTCTAATTTCAACTTGTGTTCAAACACTGATGCTAAGCAACAGGGTGTTATGAGCAAAAGAGCAGGTAAGGTGATATTAACACGTACAGCCAACATGTAAAGCTCTTTACATTTTTTAAACAGCTTTATTAAGGTATAGTTGATATATGAGAACTGCACATATTTAATGTGTACAATTTGATGAGTTTGGACATATGCAAACACCTGTGACACCATCACTACAAACATCTGCAGCACCATCACTAAAAGGACATTTTTTTCAATGAAATTATTTATAAGAATAAACATATTAAAAGTATTCAAAGACCACTTCAAAGTTTAGCTGCCTCCGTATCATAGGGGGACCAGAAGGAGAAGGGAGAGAGCAAGGAATTGAAAACCTGTTTGAAGAAATAATGAAGGAAAACTTCCCTAGCCTGGTGATGAAAATAGACATACAAATCCAGGAAGCACAGAGAGTCCCAAAGAAGATGAACCAAAGAGACCCACACCAAGACATATCATATTTAAAACATCAATAGTGGAAGAGAAAGAGAGAATCTTAAAAGCAGCAAGAAAGAAAGCAGTTATCTACAAGGGAGCTCCCATAAGACTGTCAGATAATTTCTCTGCAAAAACTTGGCAGGCCAAAAGGGTTTGGCACAAAATATTCAAAGTGATGAAAAACAAGGACCTACAACCAAGATTACTCTACCCAGAAAGGCTACTATTTAGAATAAAGGACAAACAAAAAGCTTCCCAGACAAGAAAAAGCTAAAGTCCATCATCATCAAACAAGTGTAATATATGTTAAAGGAATTTCTTTAAGAAGGAGGAGGAAAAAAAAGGTAAAAAAATATGAATAATAAAATGGCAATAACTACATACTTACCTATAACTACATACTTACCTGTAAGTTACCATAAGTAACTTACATAATTACTTTAAA
This sequence comes from Rhinolophus ferrumequinum, assembly GCF_004115265.2. Classification (NCBI taxonomy): domain Eukaryota; kingdom Metazoa; phylum Chordata; class Mammalia; order Chiroptera; family Rhinolophidae; genus Rhinolophus; species Rhinolophus ferrumequinum. Next base: position 16,436,914 of record NC_046300.1, read on the forward strand.
CATAAATGGATTAAACACTCCAATCAAAAGACATAGGGTGATGGAATGGTTAAGAAAACAAGATCCATACATATGCTGCCTATAAGAAACTCACTTCAGAGAGAAAGACACACAGAGACTGAAAGTAAAGGGATGGAAAAAGATATTTTGTGCAAATGGAAATTAAAAAAAAATAAAGGCTATGGTAGAAATACTTATATCAGACAAAATAGACTTTAAAACAAAGGCAATAACAAGGGACAAAGAAGGACCCAATAATTCCACTTCTGGGTATTTATCCAAAGAAACAAAAAACTAATTGGAAATACATGCACATTCTATGTTCATTGCAGCATTGTTCACTGGCTATTTACAATAGCCAAAATATGAAAGCAACATAAGTGTCCATCAATAGATGAATGGATAAAGAAGAAGTGGTACATATGTGTAATGGAATATTATTCAGCCATAAAAAAGAATGAAATTGTGTCATTTGTGACAACATGGGTGGACCTAGAGGGTATTATGTTACGTGAAATAAATCAGACAGAAAAAGACAAATACCATATGATTTCACTTATATGTGGAATCTAAAATACAAAATAAACAAACAACGGAAACAGAAACAAAGTCATAGATCAGAGAACACTTTGATGATTGCCAGATGGGACGGGGGTGGGGAGAAAGGGTGAAAAGGGCAAGGGATTAAGATATGCAAGTTATCAGTTATAAAAACAGCCATGGGCATATAAAGTACAGTGCAGGGAATATAGTCAATAATATTGTAATAAGTATGCATGGTATCAGATGGGTACTAGACTTATTGGGGTGATCACTCCATAAGTTATATAAATGTCTAATCACCATGTTGTACATCTGAAACTAATATAATATTGTATGTCAGCTGCAATTGATAAATAAAAAATATATATTTAAAAAGAAGAGACTGTGATCTTTGTGTTCCATCACATACATCAATTTGTGAATGTTTCAATCTTGTCTTGTGTGTATTCTGAGTTACCATTACTTCTGCTCTAATTCTTCTCTCTTCTATCCACACTTAGACTTATGAAAAAAAAAAAAAGAAAAAAAGCTTGTGATGCTCCGATGGCATCTTCCTTGTCTTCCTTTGTTCTATGAATATTCTGTTCAAAGAATATTTTACAAAGAAAAGAAAGCATGTACCCTCAATCAGAACTGGAATCCCAATATAGTTTAAAAACAAACTGACAAACAAACAAACAAACAAACAAATAAATAAAATTAACGTGATAAGGAAACTGAAAATACTATTCTATGTGGTAAACTCTATTCTGAAATGAATTGTAGGCAAATACTGTTATATAAGAGAATGGTCTTTCGGAGAGAGATCATATTTATTATCCAAATGTGACAATTTTGTGAGTGAAAGGGATGCTAAAATAATTAACAGCTAATCATTGATCTATAGTCACTCAAAATATAAATGAGACTTTGACCACCCAAGACTTGGGGCTTTTTACCAGGTGACTATAACTACTCCTTGGGTACAGGCGACAGTCGTGCGTGATGAGATCGGTCAGGTACCTGATGCTATGTCTGATGGCAGTGCGAGAGCAAACTCTGCTATTTGCCAATGGCAAGACTGAGCTAATTGTGCATTTGGTAGCCCTGCCTGTCTTTTTGTTTTTCCTTATACCTTACCAGAACATTCTCCTTGAGCCTAGACTTCTTTTGCAATGTTGACTTACAATGACATTGAACCTTTTTGAGGCTTTTTGTTTCACTTCTTAAATTCTGAAATGAGTAGGGAGCAAATTTAGTCATTTCATTTCTTCCCATTCAAAATGAAATGGCCCACAAGATAATATATTTTAATAGTCCAGTTTTCTCCTCCAGCTGCTTGCAAGTTACATTCCCCTATATAGAGATGAATATCCTTAAAACTGGGAACCCCAATACATATTCCTTTGTAATTTCTCTGTGAAGAAACTGTTTCTGCTAACAAAATGTGTGGCGAATATTAGATGACATTGTGACTAAAATAATTGTGTGATAACTGTGTAGACAGAATTTCCAATTCACTGTTCTTGAATTATGGATTTATATATTTAACACCCACTGAGGGGTAGATTTGAAGTATCTTACAATGTCAATGTATAACACGTTACACACACACACACACATAACAAGAAAAAAGAAAGAAAGTCTAATCCAAATTGTAGAAGAGAAGTCAAATGCAATCAGTTCCTGAGCAAAGTTAATGTAATTTAACATTAAATCTAGTTCTAGGTTTTCTGGAAGACAGTATAAGAGACAAACTTAATTTTCATTTGAAAAATGAAATAAAGCAACAAATCAGGGAACTATCTTCTTTGCACAAAATTTCAAAGTAACTTTATAATATGGAAATTTATAAGTGACTATTGATTAATAAAATGTAAAATGCTTTAAAATTAAGATATTGTTTTTTGTGGCTTTATTTTATTCATTTACTTATTTATTTTTTGCTTATTTCATGCCAAGCCTTGATAACAAAGGTTTTACAGAGTGGTATGGTATTATTTAAACTTATTCACAAGTCCAATTTATACCTTTTTTTTTTCAATCTATATATCTAGCTGTGATTCCCAAATTCTGCTTCCGAGCAATGCTCTATGGAAGATTACTATATTTACAGAGTTTGGCAAATGCTGCATAACCCCACTTTAATTATACCAAAAAATTGCAATATTTGGATACCATGTACTCCTGCATTCAAGAACCCTTTATGCCTTAACTTTATTAATCTAAGAGCCTGTCAAAGTAATTTGACTTTTGAAGATACTTTCCATAATTTTTCATAAAATCTAATCAGTTATTTTAGGGAAAGATAGAATAAATAATTCATAGCAGTGGCATTCATTATACAGGCTTTTTTAAAATCATAGTTTAACATTTGATCAACGTCTGCTCTTATTTTTTGTTAACTGTCCTGCCCTAAAGGAGAGTTGCCATTCTTGACATTCTTCTTCTGTCTCACAGCATAGAACAAATCAATCTTGGAAATATACTGATCCCCTAAAAATAAATATTTGCATACATATGTATTTACACACATACAAACATACATACATACCTAAATTCTGAGGGAATAGGTGCAACGCATATGTGCCTCAGCTGTAGGAACATTAATGATCAACACAGTCTGACTAAAGCAGAAGTCAATGAAAACATTACCAACAATTTGGGAATTTTATAAACTTTCAGAATGTTGAGTCTGATGACTAGACTTAACATCACGGGCCAACTTTCATGACCTAGCTGCGCATGTTCCTCTGGCAGGAGCTACTCATGATGTAATACATCAAATTACAAAATTCCAATACAGTTTTTTATAGTAGTCTTAATTGGTTAAGTTTATTCCCAAATATTTAAGATTCTACTATGAAAATGCACTATAGTGTTGAGGGGCCACACCTCCATCATTGCTGGACCCCAATCCCTATTCCCTTCTATCTAAAAGGAGAGCTTGGTAGGAGGCTAGTCACATAATAATTCTTAAGAGATATATTCTTAAGAGATATATTCTTAAGAGACGATCTGTCCATTTTCACAAGCAGGGGGGAACAGTTAAAATTCCACTGACACATGTCTAGATAAATTGAAATGTTTTTAGAAAGAAGGTTTCAAGTGCTTTTCAAAGGACACGGTCCACCTTTCTTACTGCCTCAGAATGGAGAGAAAAGTAATCCGTATATTTTAATTAGCTTTGAGTAATGGTGAAGAGAGACCTGAATGCAAGTAATTATTGGGTGCATAATCTCATTAACTTGAAATAAAAGTGAACTAGTGAACTGCAGTTCTGAATATTAGCTCCTGAAATCTCTTCATAAAGGCATATATGTCGTCTAATTTTTCTCCTATATCACCAGCTGTATACTCAGAGGAAATAATTTTGTAATGAGTTATATAACATTTGGACAACATTATGAAAAGCCTAGAGAAAAATAAATCTTGGACCAAGAGTGGTTGATGCATCCAAAGAGCATACATCAGGATGCTTCAGAGATTCCACAAAATGATTTTACTTAAAATTAAAATTCTTTAACACAAGATTTTCCTCCTGATTGTTTTCAAGTTCACAAACTACTATGTATGCAAAAGTTGTCAAAATCCAAACAATCAAAAAATGCATAATGTGGAAAGCAGAATCATTCTTTTAACTTTACCTCCATAAGTTCATGTCGCTTCTACCTGTGGATCCCCCTTTGTTTCAGGTATTTTACATATTCTGATCCCTATTCTATAATTTTACTCTTCTTCTTCACTTGAGTAACTCCTACTCATTTAGGTTCCATCCACCAAGTATATTTCCTTGATGTCTCTGGCTGGTGTAGAACCCCGATCTTATTTTAACATACAATCCTGCACTTTTACAGCTTGGAAAGTATCACAAACACACATGTATGATATAAATAATTAATATTAATAATTTGTATATGCATTTTATTCATACCCATCCCCTCCACCCCCTCAGCCCCTTCCCCCTGGGCATGAAGACAGAAAATGGGTCTTGCTCAGGTCTTCATCCTTAGCAACTTGAAAATATTCACAATCCTTTGTGTTATGTTATGTCACATTATGTTTCAGCTTATGCTTGTGTGTTCTATACACGCTGGACTATTTTCTGAGGACTAGCTCCATGAAACCCTAGGTACAACTGTCACATTAGTGAGGCGGTCTCTGTCTGGCTCCATTTCAAGTGATACGAGAATGGGAAACAAAAACAAAGAAATATTTCTAACGTCATGGAATTGAGGTCAAGGTTAAATGAAATCTTTAATGCAGTCCTTAGCCCCATAATGAAGTTTTAGTAAGTGCTAAATAGTATATTAAGATAGAAACAGTGGCATAGCGGGATTGTACTGAAGGCAGTTTTTGGTTTTGTTTTGTTTTTTGTTGTTTTAGAAACAGAGGCTCAGGTAGGAAATTGCTTATACATGATTTATTGAGGGACTGCTCCTCAATAAATGAGGAAAGAAAGCGAGTAGGACAGAAACAAGGAAGGGCCTGAACAAAAGGATCTCGGGTTAAGACTAGCCTTGGCCTAATCCATGAAGCACTGTGGAACATAAATTTTGCTACTTGGTTGTGCACGTTCTTAGGTCAGAGGGACAACCTTTTGCATATCCATCTCATTTAGGCATGGGCCTCCCAGGTGAATGACGGCCATGGCTTCGAGTTGGATGTATCCATTCATCTGAGGATAATTTAAGAGAAAAAGGGGTCGGAGGAGGAAACTGTGAGCCACCAGCAGCCACAATGCACAGTAGGTGACAGATGGGTACATTGGTCTAGTCCAGTGTAAAAGGGAATAAACAAGTCACCAATTGTCTACTACAGATGAAACCCAATTTAACACTTAAATATAATATGAAGATACAACATGCAATTGAAATGTAGTATTAAAATGTAACAAGGTAGAAATAAACATTATATTACAATATAATTTATTTCTAAACAATGAAATCTATACTTAATCAAATTGTGGAAGAAAGAGATAAAGAAGTGGCAAGAAAAAAAATGGTAACATACACCCCGTCAAAGAAAGCAAACTAACTAAAGATTCCGACCACTAACAAAGACCACACATACATATACACACACACCAGGCTTGCACAAAACCTTCTTAAAAAATGTATATACAGCATCTTTGAAGTGAAATATTTGAAATATGTAAAATACTGTACTTTTAATATTCTACTGGGTACCATCACAGCTACTCTTTGTGGATGTATGCAGAATCTGTGAAATAAACTTGAAAACTTTTACAGATTTTTTTTTCTTTATACTTGAGATTTCATTATTGCTGGGAATAATTTTTAAATACTTTTGCATCAAGATGTTAGGTGTATTTGAACATTTCAGCCCCAAAAGGGTTGAAATATGCTTTTACGACAGTAGAGAGGGATAAAACCTGAAGTACTGCCATTAGGTGCTCTTACAGAGGCAAGCACAGACATCATCTATTTATTATAAAGGAGCTTCTCTTGGAATTGCTGCAGAATTTTATATTTTGAGTAGTCACAGGAGGGGAATTACAATATTATTCTGCTGCAAAACAAATCTTTGTGTTACATATCCCAATGAATATTTGATACCAACAATTATTTTTGATTCCTTGCCTCTCTAAATGCATCAGAAACTATTATCTTTTTTGTCCAAAATATTTGGAAATAATCCTGATTTTCTGAAGAGTCTCAGCTAGTCTTTTTTATTTTTTTAAATGGTTTGTTCTTTAAGACATTTTCAGAATGTTTATGGTTTAAAAACACTCAGGATTTCTTTTTATACCTTCCACAATTGAATACATTCTATTTAAATATCACATTTAACTCTGATCATGAATATTTTTGTCTTGCTGGATATTGAATTAGACACAGTTTCTGCTGAGGCTCCCAGTCTCACCGAGGATATGGTAACAGGATCTGTGAGAAAATGTAGAGTGAGGACCACTCACGCTGACTAAAAATGGGATAACTTCAGAATTAGGATATCATGAGGCTCTGACTCATGAATCACAACTGTTTCTACTGATAGAAATTTTGTAAAGAAACTACAGTTCCAGGTTTTTTTGTTTTTTGTTTTTTACTGTACAGATGCTACAGATGTGGAATCAGAAGGCCTATGCTCATGCCTCATCTCTGCCAAATACCAATCGTGGCACTTTGACCTGTCACTTACACTACTAAGCCTCAGTTTACTTGTCTCTAAAATTGAAATGTATAACTTTTAATATCTAGCACACACTTTCACCCCATTGCTCCAGATGAAGTAAGCTTGTTTTGCTTTATCTTTCATTTCCCTCTCCATCCCCCACTGATCTCTCCTGGTAAAACCCTTAGCACTCTTCAACCATCTCAGAGCTTACCCCCCTGGAAACTTTCCTAGTCCCTATTTGGCAGTTGTTGCTCCCTTGCATCTGATACCATGGCACTTTTAACGTGACTCTATAATAAAAGAGGGAGGTGGAATTGGAAATTAACACATTTTTTGAGAACTTGATGTGTGCCAGGCATTGTACAAATGATATTCACACGTTTTCTTAGTTAATTCTAAAAAAAAAACTTTTAAAGTAGGTGATGTTATTTCTATTATCCAAATGAGACACTATCCTCTGGTGGTTAAAATTTTAAAGTTACTAATCAGAGGAGTTCACAATAGAGCTGTGAATTTCAGATGTCAGAGTTGGTATTCTTTATACTATATAATACTCATTGTATTGTTTTATTTTTTTCTTCTTATATTAAATGTTGTCCTTGGTGTTTTTTTTTCTCCCTGAAGATTCCATTTGTATGACATTCCTTTTTAAAACAGTTTGAGGTATAACTCACATAACAAACAATTCACTATCTAGAGTATACAATTTAATAGCTTTTAGTCATTCACAGATATGTGCAATATAAACCACAGTCAATTGTACAACATTTTTCTCATCACTTCCAAAAGAATCCTTTGGCTATCACCATTTAGTTATCAGCCCTCTCCCAACCCTATCCCAGCCCTCCATAACCACTAATTTACTTTCTGTCTCTAGATTTTCCTTTTTCAACAGTAATATGAATGGAATCATATAATATGTGGATTTTTGTAATTACCTTCCTTCACTTTAGCATCCAAGGTCCTTCCAAGTCATAGCATGTGTGAGCATTTCATTGCTTTTTATTGACAAATATTGTTCTACTTTTATGGATAGACCACGTTTTCTTTACCTATTTACCAGTTAATGGGCTTTGCGGTTGTTTATACCTTTTATCTCCTATTTTAACTACGAACAATGCTGCTATAAACATTCATATACAAGTTTTTGTGTAGACACATGTTTTCATTTCTCTTGGTATATACCAAAGAATGAAATTGTTGGGTTATAAGGTAGCTTTGGGTTCAATCATTTGGGGAACTTCCAGACTGTTTTCTAAAGCATCTGCTCCATTTTATATTCCTATCATCAGTGTCTGAGGGTTCTTGTTTCTCCACATCGTTGCCAACACTTGTTATTATTAGACGTTTTGATCCTAGCCATTTTAGTAGGTATGAAGTGAAGTGAGATCTCATTATAGTTTTGATTTACATTTCCCTGATGACTAATTATGATGAACACTTTTTCACGTACTTACTGGCTATTTGTGTATCTTCATTGGAGAAATGTCTGTTCAAGTCCTTTACCCATTTTTACATTGGGTTATTTGTTTTTTATTATTGAGTTTTATGTGTTGCTCTTTATATATTCTAGATACTAGTCCTTTGCCAGATACATAATTTGCAAATATTTTTCCCATTATGTGTTATTTTTTATTTTATTTATCATGCCCTTTAAAGCACAAACATTTGATTGTTAAAGTATTCATTTCTTTGCCTTGCTTCCTGTTTTCTTTCCCATACTGATGAAAAGTATCTTATGAACTCAGTGCTGGCATATCAGCTGGTAAACAGATGCTCATAAAATTGAATTGAATTGGAATGGACAAATTTGCTTGGTTGTCATGAGGCTCCTGTGGGATAAGTGAGACCAATGAGATTTGAGGCAACCAAAGTGCTAAGCAAAGATCAAAAGTCACAAAGTATAAGTTTACAACTCCCCCAGAATGAAGAGGAATTTCAAGGATCTGTTTTACACGAATAAACTTTTTAACTTTTTTAATTTTACTACTTTGCTGGGAATTGTATCATGAATTGGTATTGAATTACATCAAATTCTTTTTCTGCATCTATTGAGATGGTTATAATTATTTTTCCTTTATTCTTTTACTGTGGTGAATCTCATTGACTGTTCTTCAAATGTTAAGTCAATCTTAAATTCCCGGAATAAATGTTACGTGAGTCATGACATATTTTTATATAGCTTTCATAATATTTTACTTAAATTTCATTATAATATGATCATTTTTAGAATATTTATATGTTTTCCTAAGACATATCACCCTGCAATATTACCTCTTGCAATATCTTTAGCAATTTCTCATATCAGCATTAGGTTGTCTTTCTAAAGAAAGTAAGCTGGAAAGTCTGTTCTGTCTGTCTATCCCTGAAAGATTTTGTAAAAGATTTGGTATTCTTTTTTAAATGTTTGAGAAAATTCACTAAGTTAATTATCCCATCTAGACAGTTCTTAAGTTATTATTATTATTATTATTTTAAGATATAAGACATTAGCCCCTTATCAGAGATATTGTTTGCAAATGTCTTCTCCCATTCAGTAAGTTGCCTCTTTGTTTTGTTGATGGTTTCTTTTGCTGTGCTAAAGCTTTTTTAGTTTTATATGGTCCCATTCATTTATTTTTGCTTTTACTTCCCTTGACTTTGAGGTCAAATTCACAAAATCCTCTCTGAACCCAAGGTCCATAAGGTTGGTACCTATGCTTTCTTCTATGCAACTTATTGTTTCAGGTCTTACATTTAGGTCTTTGATCCATTTTGAATTAATTTTGGTTTATGGTGACAGATAGCAGTCTAGTTTCATTCTGTGTATGCAGCTTTCCAATTTTCTCAGCACCATTTATTGAAGAGGTTTTCCCTTCCCCATTGTATATTTTTGACTCTTTGTTGAAAATTATCTGCCCATATACATATGGGGTTATTTCTGGGTTCTCAATTCTGTTCCATTGGTCTGTGTAGCTATTTTTCTGCTAATACCACACTGTTTTGATTATTGTCACTTTGTAGTATAAATTGAAGTCAAGGAGTGTGATAACTCTGGCCTTGTTCTTTTTTCCTGGGATTGCTTTGTCTATTTGAGTCTTTTGTGATTCCTTACAAATCTGATGATTTTTTTGTTCTATTTCTTTAAACAATGACATTGGGATTTTGATGGGGTTTCATTAAATTTATATATTGCTTTGAGTAATATGGCCATTTTAACTCTGTTGATTCTTCTAATCCTGAACACAGAATACCTTTCCATTTGTGTCTTCTTCAATTTATTTTAATAATGTCTCGTCATTTTCAGCATATAGGTCCTTCAGCTCCTTTGTTAAGATTATTCCTAGGTATTTTATTCTTTTAGTTACAGAATTACAAATGGAATTTTTTTTTGTTTTTTCATTTTTTTTCTCTGAAATTTCACTGTTAATATATAGGGATGCAATGGGTTTTTGTACATTGATTTTCTATCCTACAACATTACTGTACTTGTTTATTGTTTCTAAGGTGTTTTTTTGGTGGAGCTTTTATGGTTTTGTATATAAAGAATCATGTTATCTGCAAAAAGTGACAATTTAAGTTCTTCATCCCCAATTTGTATGTCTTTTCTTTCTTTCTCTTGCCTGATTGCTCTGTCGAGTACTTCCAATGCTTCGTTGAATAATAATGGTGACAGGGGGCATCCTGTCTTGTTCCTGATTGTAATGGGAAAGCTTTCAGCTTTTCACCAATTAGCTATCCTTGTTAGTATAGTGGTGACTATTCCTGCCAGTCATAAGTTTTTAAATGGTCTTCCACTACTCTATTTTTCCCATAAGCCCTGTAATTTTTAGTGGGCTACATTGCAGAGGTTTTCATGAAATGTGCACACACAGGTGCGTGCACACACACACATACACACACCCACATAGATATAGACACATATACATACACACTCACATATGCATATATGACATTATAGCAGAAACACATCTATTCTCAACTTCTCCATCCCCACAACAAAAACACAAATTATAGTACCTGCTTTTTTGGAACTTATTCTTTTCAAGAGACACTGAGTTCACTGGAGAATTAATGTTTTGTGCATGCTGTCCTAGGCTCATCACAGATATATGATTAGGTGTCAATCCAGTAGGGAATAAAGGTTATGTTCAATGTTTGATTCTCAAATAACTCCATCCACCACCTTGACACACATTATATTTATTACTGGTGAAGAAACCATATTGTCATACAAACACACATTTTACTGATTGAGGTCAAAATGTTTTTTTTTTTTTTTTTTTTTTGTACTATGACACTATACCTATGTCATTAAAGCCTCTCTGTATTTCCAACCATATTTATTTCATTATTTGTTGTGAGTCTCCTCAGGTGAAAAACTTTTTTTTTTTTTTTTTGAGAAGGAGGAGACAGTTTATAGGGTAGAACAGGGGTTAGCAAACTATGACCCGCATGCCAAATCCCGCATACCCCTTAATTTGGTAAATAAAATTTTATTGGAACACATCCATCTATTTATATATTGTCTCAGACTTCTCTGGAGCTACAATGTCAGAGTTGAGCAGTGTGACAGAGATACAACCAATGGTCCATATAACCAAAAAGTTTACTATTTGTTCTTTAGAAAAAAGTTTGCTTACCCCTGAGGTAGAAGATTGACACCCTAAGGCCTCCAAAAACTCTCATAGCCTCTATTTCTCTCGCTGGATTTGTATTCCAGAGTGAGGAAACAAGTGGGCACTTATGCTGTCTAGTAACTTTTGTCTCTCTAAAGGAAGTTAAGAAACAGGAAATGCTTCCATCAACCGTCACTCCTTTCCCAACCAAGTAAGAAGGAAAATAAAAAGATTTTAAAATATTATTTGGTAAAAGAAATCAATTTTATCTTTGGTTGGGAAAAGAATAATAAATAACTAGATTTTGGCCCTTGCATCCACATTTGTGCTAATTTTGGAAACTTTATATTACACATTGGAATTTGTGTATCATATATATACACACATAAACAAGTGCCATGTATAATACATAATATATATATATAGTTGTCTCCTTTAACGACCCTCAAAAAACAAGTCAACCAGATACAAGCAATCCTTAAATTTTGATTGGTTATCTTTTACTTAAATAATAATTTGCGTAATTTGTGTCTTTTTAGATGCACCCCCAACACCACCAAATGCATAAATGGTAAGAAGTTAGTCACTTCCTCTCTGAGCTATTTCAAGTAAATTCTGTTGAAAGATATGAGGGGAGAAAGGTTAATGCTAAAATAATTCAGACAAATGGTGGCTAATACAATTGAAATGATGAATAGTCACTTGAATTTTGTCTCAGTAGAGTTGCAGGGTGCTGATGAGCTCGACATGTGGTTCTGCTGTCTCCTATTTGTCATAATTATGGAAGAGATTTCAGGTCATTTACCTAGAAACAGTGTCTAGAGTTTACTGTTTAAGTGGATACCTTTCTCTGCCTGGAAATCCTTCTGTGATCTTTTATGATCTGAGGTGGATGAGTGCTCATCCCTGACAAATTGAAGGAAACTGTTAATAGTTGGCAAATTGCGTATTCTGGAAAGTCTGAGACTTGTTCACTACTCGTAAATACTCTGTGTCTGTCTATTTTCTTTCTCTTCTCTCTGTAAATGTGAGGGAATGTATGCATGCTGGTAAATACATTACTGGTCTTAAGCATTCCTCAGTGGCTTCTGCTTAGCAGGCCCTATCATTAGTAGTTGTAGGAGAAAACGTCACAAGCTGGCATGTACACATTCTCTCAGTTGAAGAACAATGAAATCTGAAGAGACTTAGAAAAGTATAGAAGCTCTCTTGAAAAATATCAGTCACATCTCACACATCTGACATTTATGAATAGCTATCTTTTACAGGACTCAATATATTTAAAACCAAAGCTAAAACAAACAAACAAACAAAAATACCAAGTGAATACTTCCTCTTCATATTCACTATCAGCAGATGCCCTTGTTTATATTTCAACAAAGGAACAGAAGCAAACACAGGAACATACCAACAAGTTCCTACCATATAAACTCAGCCACCTACATCTGTGCATGAAAAGGTGCTATCAACAGGGTAAAAAGGTGACCCACAAAAATGGGAGAAAATATTTGCAAATTATGTATCTGATAAGGGATTGATATCCTGAATATATAGGTAACCCATAAAACTCAACAACAAAAAATGATTCAAAAATAAGGAAAGGACTTGAATAGACATTTTTTCCAAAGAAGATATACAAATGGCCAATAATCGCATGAAAAAATGTTCAACATCTCTAATCATCAGGGACGCAAATCCAAATTACAACAAGATACCATCTCATACCCATTTGGATGGTTACTACAAAAACAAACAAACAAACAAACAAAAACAGAAAACAACAAGTGCTGGTGAGGATGTGAAGAAATTAAAACACTTGTGCACTGTTCATGGGAATGTAAAATGGTACAGCCTGTGTGGAAAACAGCGGGGCAGTGCCTCAAAACATTCATTTCTGCTTCTGGATGTATACCCAAAAGAATTGAACACAGGGTCCTATATCCATGTTCATTTATAGATGAATGGATAAGCAAAATGTGGTATATACATACAACAGAGTATTATTCAACCTTATAAAGGAAGGAAATTATACCATATGCTACAACATGGATGAACCTTGAGGGTATTATGCTAAATAAAATATGCCAAAGACAAAAAGATAAATTCCATATGACTTCACTTACATGAGGTACTGAGAGCAGTCAAAATCATGGAGATGAAAACAGAATCTTGGTTGCCAGGGGCTGAGAAGAAGGAAAGAGAGAGAGTTATTATTTAATTGGTATAGATTCAGTTTGGCTACATGATAACAGTTCTGGAGATGGATGGTGGTGATGATTACACAGCAATATAAATGGAGTCAATACCATTTAACTGTACACTTAAAAAAATAAGATATATTTCATTCATTTATGTGTAATTTACCACAATAAAAACATTGAAACATATTATTATTTCCTTTCATTTCAATCTCAGTTTTATAAGGTTAAAAAATGAAGTCAGAAGTATTAATCAAGTTCTTTCTAATGTTCATAAACCAAATGCAACTTAACTGATTCTCACAACACAGAAACCCGCTTACCAATTTTCCAGACATTAATGAAGGAAAACAAACAAACAACAACAACAAAAAAAAACTAAACTAAATGAACATCAAATAAACAGTCACTTTCCAAACAAAGTACCCAAAATAGAAGTTTATCTCTTTTGTAGATAATGAATGGGCACTAGCTTTGTTTGTAGTGATGTTAAGATATATCAGTCCACGTTCTCTTGCTGGTTAATGCCCGCTTCAGTTTTGCTTCATCTCTCTTCCAAAATCCTCTGTTAACTATTAGCTTCTTCTTCCCCAGAATATTACCAACATGGTCTCACTCCTTGTCAATCACCTATAATCCCTTTCCCCCAAACATGCCTTTTTTCTTCTTTCAGTCTGTATGTATGTGTGTTATTTTGAAGAAAAATGGAAAAATGTATATACATCCTCTTTTTTAACTCTTAGAAGCAACATGAAAAGACTTACAGAGACTGGTAGCTAAGCAACTGAAACAAAAATCTAAATAATGTCATCTTGTTAGCAAGATTTGAGAACACATTGAGCATCTCTTATTGCTTCACTAAAGGTCATTAATTCTACATGGTGACATATCTTCTAATGCAGTCTTCATTACAGTTACTTGGGCATTTATCAGTCATCCTGAATTCTTTGATAAGGCAACAGTTAAGTATGTAAATTGTGCAGTACAGAAATAAACTGTTACTAAATGCACACTAAAGAAAAAACAGAGTGTCAATATCAAGATAGATTCCTCAAATACTTATATTGGGCAATTTAGAGAAATTGATAATGAAAATCAATGGACTCCTATACTTATTATGGAAGTAAAGGTTCTTACAAGTTACACATATTCACCAAATATTTAGACAACGTGTGAGTACACTAACGTGAGTTTACCATCCACCAGGTACTGTGATTTGGGTGTTCACATACATTATTTTATTTAATTCTGATATCATTTCTGTATTCGTATTCCAATTTTATATATGTGAAGGAAAACTGGTTATTGCGGGATGAAGCTGATATTAAATGCATGTTTGTTTGATCTAATAGTTTCTACGGGTATACATCAGTTCATTCATCAAATATCTATTGGCATTCTTGGTACAACAGTTCTTGGGATAGCTATTTGAAATATAGTGCCTCTTATTAAGAAGCTTACTCCCTCATTGGCTAGCTACCATGAAAATTCATGCAATTATAATACAGGGAAAGGTGTAATAAATTTGATAAAAGCTTAATAAACTAAATACAGCAGAATCATGAAAAATGAATGCTCTGCATTTCTCCAATCAGTCTGATGTGACAAAGTTCAGCATTAAGGAGATCCTATAAATCTTTAAGCCTTAGATCAAACAATAAGTGAGAAAGAGCCTACGCCTAGCATACTCCATCTCTCTCCCATCATGCTCCAGAACATCATTTAGATGCTGACACCCCCTCCAATTTACCCATCTACCTCTTTAGCTCATATTTGTTCAATGAATGACTAAATAAATGCATACTTTATTTTTCTTTTGAATGGCGGGATGAGAATGAGCTTTGGGAGCAGAATGTGTGTTTCTCCAAGAGGCATAAGAAGAGGAACTTATCTTTTCAGCTTTTAAAAACAAAAAAATGCAGTGGCAGATATTGGCCCCACTATGATCATTACTGTGGATAGTAGCTAAATTAAAGTTCAATGTAAGAACCCAATAGACCAACTAACTGAACTTCACAGCCAGTCCTAGAACACCGATTCGGGGTAGGCTGGTTTTCAGCTTGTTGCAAAAAAGGAATGGTTGGTCCACAGCCAGCAAGATGGGTTTATGTGCATGTTTATCAGTAAGATAAGTCATATCACCTACATGTAAAGTAAAATGAGAAGGGATGCTCCAGAAATATAGAAGAAAATGTAAGGAGTGGGAAATTATTATTCCTCTCTACAAATATTTAGCATAAATTTGTGTAGGTAAGAGTCTGGAGCCCAGAATTTTATTTTGGAGGAAAATGGGAAAACTAAGTGAAAATTAATAACAATTTCCTGACCTATAATAAAAGCTAACACTTGAGTCCTTCCAAGTGGTTTATACACATGAATTCATTTTATTTTTCAGCCATCCTATGAAATTTTATTATCCCAATTGTCTAGACTAAGTGCTTTATGTAAGCTCATCTACCTTGTAAGTGGCAAAACTAAGATCCAGGACCAAGCTGTCAATCCAAAACTTCTGCCTCTTGGTAGTTTTACCTACCTTATTACATCTCAAGCAAGGGATGTGCCATCTCAGGAATAAATTTATTAAAGAATGCCTTTTACATCAAGGTGGAAATGTCAAAGGAAGTGCAAGAAACCAAGGGTGAATCTGAGGTTTCAAGCTTGAATAACTTGAGTCATTATATTTCAATGAATAAAAATGGAGATGTTGGGAAAAGTTATGGGAGAGGAAGATAAGTCCTGTTTAACTTATGTTTCATTTGAGCTGTCGGAGAGACATTTAGGATGACAACGTCCATTGCAATTGTGAAACTAGAGAGTAAGAGGTGAAGTTAGGTCTGGAGTTAGATTCTGGAGTGAAAATGTCAGTCAGAGTTCAATATGTTTCATTTTATTTGTCACCAGTATGGGCTCATCTCAGCAGACTTAAGAGTCATCTAGAGTGCAGAAGCAATGGTAACAAGAAGAATAGAAAGAACTTGTGTGTGATAATAGTGTAAGAGAAGAAAAGAAAACTAAGGTCATAGGATTAGAAAACATCCATGATGTACGGGAGGCAGGAAAAAGAAATGCCTAAGGGAAATGAGTAGAGTTATCAGACAAATATAAGATCAGATAGAGAATCCGGAAAATAAATATTTTCAAAGAAAAACATGAGTGTTAATCATATAATGTCTTGTTGAATTGTTGAGAGGGTTGGAAAAGGAAATTTGATTTAGTGATCATCAAGCTCTGGATGGCTTTCATAGGATGTTTTAATCAAAGGAAAGGTCTTAACTCAAAATTTGAGCATTTGGGGATACATAAAATTATCTTTCTGAAATGTTTGAAAATGAAATAAAAATGTGATAGCAGACAGTAACTAAGAAGATACAACTAACAAGGAGAGAATGCTTTTTTTTTTTTTTAAGTAGAAGGACTTGTAAGTTAGATAAGAAAGAGCCAGAGGAAGCAAAGAGAGAAACAATAGCTAATGGAACAAGATTCCAAGGAAGAGACAAAAGAAAGAAGAACACAAACAAAATAAGTGATGTGACTTTCCGCTAAGTCCCTTCCAGACTTCCTCTGTCCCAGTGCCCATAACCCTTCTTTTCTTCCAGTGGATCCCTGGCCCTCAGCCTACATTACTCCCTTTTTAAGAGCTGATCTCTAATTAGTTACTTTGGTTTATTTCCTGTAAAATTTAGAATACATCTATATAATAAAATTATAGTAACTCTTAATGGCTTGATATATAAAGAACACCAATTTCCACCTCTTTTTAAAAACAAAATTTGTACTCTTCACTACAAGAGAATATGCAAAGATGAGCCTTTTGCAATGAGAATTACAAACCAGGAGATAAAGAATAAAAAAATAAAAACCAAAAGCATGACAATGCATACTCAATGTCACATGTCTTTGTAAAGATGGTGATAACAAGGCCATCATGGGAGACTAAGGGTAGAAGAGTGGGAATGAGAATTTGCTCAAGCCAGAAATATTGTAGAAGAACCACTTGGGGAGATTGTTTGTGCATGCGCGGGGTGTGTGTGTGTGTGTGTGTGTGTGTGTGTGTGTTTATGTAGGTGTGCACATGCACATGCTTATACTCTAGAAAATAAAATAGGTTTTTGGTAAAATCTTAATTATAAACTGGCTCAGTAGAATCATGCCAAGCCTTGAAATTAAAAATATCTCAATTGGCTAAGCTTCATTCATTCATTTCTTCAGCAAACATGTTTTAGGATCCATCTAATTAAACACAATGGAAACATGGAGAGAAAGTAGACTATGCTTCTACTCTCAAGGATCTTACATCCTAACAGGAAGAGACATCTGTAAGCACAGCATTGGTGGGTTATAAAAAATCCTCAGGGGAATGGGAAATCATTCCACTATGGTGAATAGGAGTCCGGTCTTTTAGAAGAGAAGCTCGTGGTGCATGAAGACGAAATAAAGAAAGTCTCAAATGAAGGAAAACTAGGAGAAAATTGTTTACTAGCAAGCATATGCTATATGAAATACTGAAGAAAGTACTTTGGGCTGAAGAGAAGTAATATTGAAGCGAAACCCGGATCGTCAAGCATAAAGAGCAACAGAAATGGTAACTATCTGGATAAGCATAAAATATATTTTCTTAATTTTTTTTTAATACACATATGGAAGTTTAGAGCAAAAATTGCCTTCTGGGTGCTTCGATATGTGTGACATAATGCATATTGTAACACAAATTACACTGGGGATTTGTAATCCTACAAAAAGGACCTATGTGATCCTACCAAAGGTTTTTACATTTTGAAATGGAATTATGTTAACTCTAAATAGATTGTGAAAAGTTATGTAGCACTGTTCCCTAGAGGAGGCATGATAATAACACATAAGAGTAACACAAAGAGTTGAAGCCAAGATGCCAGTAGATAAATTAAGATGGAATACTGAAGAATAATTTTAAAATCTATTCAATCAGATAAAAAATATATTAATTATATGGGTCTGGAACCCACAATGCTAGATGCTTAGGTAGAGCAAAGACATGGATAGGTATTATCCCAGCCCTCAAGGGACTCATGATTCAGTAAAGAATATAAGTGCTTTAAACTAATAAATGCACATATTAACTTTAGAAACACGACGGGAGGAGGAATGACACTGGAAGAGATAAGTCTGTGTATACACACGTGGGTGTGTGAAGATTTCTGTATACCACTATTGACATTTGGATCAGATAATTCTTTGTTTGATGGGCAGTCATGTGCAAATGTAGAATGTTTAACATCATTTTCAGGTTCCACTCACATATACAGTTATGTGATACATATACGGGTATAATGACTACAATGTAATAATAATCATTAGAATACAGTGTTAATATCAAAATTAATATATGTTAATATTTGTTAAAAAGTAGTTAATGTGCTCTGGCATAAATATTATGCTATTGTCTATGTTTGAAATATTCATAAAGTTTTTAAGTATTACAAATAACTAATGAAGCTATAAAAAGGATGATTAAAGGCACAATGGAAAAAAAGAACCCCAAATTGTTTAAGGTCCTGAAAAACCTAAAATATAAGATCAGTTTTGGAAGTTAAAAATTAATTGGACAAAAAGGGATGTGAGGAGTATTGCTTTAAATTAATATGTAGCATACTGGAATATAATCACCAAAATGTATCCTTTTTCAAGTTTGCCTTGGATATGTTGGCCTTTGGCATTCCCTTCTATATTTTAAAATTGATTTGTTAATTTCCAATAATGCTATGCTGGAATGTTAATTGAGACTGCATTACATCTATAGATCAGTTTGAGGAGAGTTGCATCACAACAGTATTGAGTTTTCCAACCTATGAACATGGTATGACTACCTATTTATTCAGATATTCTTTAAATTTTCTTAATATGATTGTAGTTTTCAGGATACAGGACTTGTATGACTTTTATTAGATTGATTCTTTTATATGAGCTGTTTGATGTTATCATAATAACATTTTTATTACATTTATTTCCTATATTTTGTTGCTGATAAAATTATAATTTTATAGTTAAGTTGTATGTGGTAGACCTGCTACACTTACTTAATAATTCTAACGTCTGTTGATTCTTTTGCATTTTCCTACATTCACAATAATGTCATCTGACAAAATAGCAAATATATATTCTTTCCCAATTGTTATGGATTTCATATTTTTTTCTTGCCATATTGCACTAGCTAGGGCCTGTATAGCATAATAATAGAAGTACCGGTAATAGATGTTCCACATCTTTCTAGGCAACCTTTCAAGTATGCACCTAACAGGAACCTGACTAAGGAAAAAGAAGACCCTAAGAGGTAGAGTTACCAGGAGAGAGCAGTATTTCCAAAGCCAAGAAAGGAGGGGATTTTTAAGGAGCTATACACGTAGTTCTTGAGATCTGTAGAGATGGAAAGCAAAATGAGCCTCGACGAGTTTGTTGTGATCAATTATTCTTTATGTGTCAAAGGCAAATAATAACTCCCTTAGAGACATGTTGTGGAACGATCGAATAAGGAAATACAGGAGAAGACCTATATTATTTGCACATTTAGTGAACAAAAACTGTTAGTTTTTTCCTCCCCCCATCTAAAATAAATGAAAATTTGTCCCATCAACAGGGTTTTAGTAAACAACGAGATAATATACTAACTGTTGCTTACCAATTTGCTTGCTGTTCTGTTAAGCTAAACTTTGATTTACCCACTAAATGTATTCTAGAAAAGTGATGTGTGTGCACATTCATTAGACACTTTCTAAATGATTTGCTGTTTGTTTATGAAGAGCACTGGTTCTTTTATAGTGCAAACACTAATTTGGAAGTATTGGTCTGAAATCTTGGCCTTTCTCATGTAGACTAGTGATTTTATTCAGAATTTTTGCATATTGCATTTCTCTTTGTCAGTATAACACTAACATGCTCGTCCACTGATTTTATGATATGTCAGCTGTGTTAGTAAATTAATGCTTAAAAGACACATTATCCAGAAGCCCATATTTATGGAAATAGTCGATTAAGATAATTATCCTTTTAGCAGTACTTGATACTTTACCATCTGCAAAGTAAATATAACTTTTACTATAAATAAATTTTGAGAGATGCTAAAAAAATGCTACACAGGGGGTGGTCAGATGGCTCAGGTGGTTAGACCATGAGTTCTGAACAACAGGGTTGCAGGTTTGATTCCCACATGGGCCAGTGAGCTGCACCCTCCACAACTAGATTGAAGACAGCCAGCTGCCGCTGAGCTTCTGGAGGGGCGGCCGGATGGCTCAGTCGGTTAGAACATGAGCTCTCAACAAGTTTGCCGGTTCAATACCCGCATGGGATGGTGGGCTGCGCCCCCTGCAACTAAAGATTGAAAACGGCGACTGGACTTGGAGCTGAGTTGTACCCTCCACAACTAGATTGAAGGACAATGACTTGGAAATGATGGGCGCTGGAGAAACATACTGTTCCCCAATATTCCCCAATTAAAAAAAAATAAATTATTAAAAAAAAAAGTTACACAATCACTGGGACCTTATTGTTAGGGGTTGGATAAATAAACCATGAGATTCTAAAATAATAAACACTTTTCTAGAGACGGCTAAAAGACTAATGGCTTGAAATGGAATGTTTACTTAGTGGACCTGATAAATTATAGATAAAAAAAAAAAAGCAGGATATCATTATCAAAAGACTAGTTTCCTCTTTCTCAGACCAGGAGTTCTTTGTACCTTCCCTGTAAGATTAGTTTTGTTTTGTTTTGTTTTTCTTTATCCTAGAGTGACTACTAAGCCAAGAAACATCACCTCTGTCTACTCTTAGGTAATTAAAGAAAAAGGCCAGTGGTCCCTTCTATCCAGAACAATAGACTCAATTTAATTAATTTAGATGTCCAATCCTCTGAAATAATTTAAAGTTAAAGCTTCTCCTTTTAATCAGTTCAGGCCCACTGACCATGGAAAACCCACTGAAAATAGGGGATAAGTTTGACCTTTTCACTATTTTCCTGCTTCCTCTCACTTCCTAACTCAGCTCCAATTCTTGATCCCTCTACTGCTGCACTGGGAAGGGAGAAGGAGAAAGGATACAAAGCATTTTAATCAGCACCCTCTGAAATGTGCCTCTCATACCCATTTGAGGCGTGTATTCAGAGGGACTGTTTCCTGTGGTTTTATAGATTCTTGGGAGATCCCTATTTTCCCCGGGAGTTCTCTAACGTGGGAATTCTGTGGTTCTCCACTCAGGGTGTACCCCTTAACCTATAGTTTAACCTCCTCACAACTGTCTCCCTTGAGGTTCCACTACCTACAAAGTCTTATTTTGTTGTCTTACATCCAGTCTTTTTTTTCTCCTCTCTGCTCCATAGGAAACTTGCACTTCCCTTCTGTCATTGGTGCAAGTGAACTGTTTCCCAAACAGCAGACCTCATCTCTGCTGGCACATCTATGGCAGCCAGCCTTTAACCCTCCTATGAACTGGGTATGAGTCTGACTCTACTGTGTCGCACCAACTCCAGCACGCACATCAAGCTCTCCGGGTAGATCTCTGAAGCCTCTCTTTCTAGGCTGAGGCAAGACAGAAGTAATCCCTACCCTGGAAAAGATGATCCCAATGACGGTCTGTATTTGAATTCATTGTAAAATGCTACAGAAACCAAATAATCAAGACAAGTGCATACTGACCTTAGAAAAATAAAATGATTTTCCAGTTATTCGCTACAATTTGTACTAACTTCTTATTATTATTTTCAGTAAGACATAGGAAGAAGAAGTGGAAGGTGAAGCTAAGAGTATAATGGGCAAGGAAATGGGATGAGGTAGAGAGAAAAAAAAAGAGAGAAGGGAGAAAACGGGAAGAAATAGGCAGAGGACAAAAAGGAGAAATGAATATGGTTAAAAAAAGATTTGACCAACTTGAGAATTTAAAATTGATTAGCTAGACAGATATGGTTACTACTCATTTCATGAAATGTCCACTTCTTCAACTCATTAAAATTAACTTACATTATAACCTAAGTTTAAACAGAAATTATATCCATGGAAAACATCTAAATGTGGCATATCATGGAAACATTAAAAAATTATATCTTAAAGAATACCAGATACAGACAAACACACATACACACACACACATACACACACACACACACTGCTTTTGAGAAATGAAAATCTTTTAAAATTCTAACTTTACAGCAATAAGTTATTTTTGTAATTGTGAATAATTTACAATAAATATTTTAAATGGAAGATCATAAATTATTTTTAAATATATATGATGTTTTTCTAATATACTTAATACATTGAATATGACTCTCCAATCTGCTTAAAAAATATTTTATACAATTTCTTTTTCAATTGCAACAAAAAGAATAAAATACCTAGGAATAAACTTAACCAAGGATGTGGAAGACCTATACACTAAAAACTATAAGACATTTTTAAAAGAAATTGAAGAAGTCACAAAGAAATAGAAAGATATTCCGTGTTCACGGATTGGAAGAATAGTTAAAATGCCATATTACCCAAAGCAATATACAGATTTAATGCAATCCCTATCAAAATCCCAATGGCATTTTTTTAAAGAAATAGAACAAAAAAATCATCAGATTTTTATGGAACCACAAAAGACCCTGAACAGCCAGAGAAATCCTAAGAAAAAAGAACAATGCTGGAGGTATCACATTCCCTGACTTCAGCTTGTACTACAGGGCAACAATAATCAAAACAGTATGGTACTGGCAGAAAAACAGACACACTGGACCAATGGAATAGAATCAAGAACCCAGAAATAAACTCACATAAATATTGACAGATGATTTTCGACAAAGGAGCCAAAAACATACAATAGAGCAGGGACAGCCTCTTCAACAAATGGTGCTGGGAGAACTGGAAAGCCACATGCAAAAGAATGAAACTAGACTGCTATCTGTCACCGTATACCAAAATTAATTCAAAATGGATCAAAGAACTAAACATAAGACCTGAAACAATAAACTGCATGGAAGAAAACATTGGTACTAAACTTATGGACTTGGGTTCAAAGAGGATTTTACGAATTTGACTTCAAAGGCAAGGGAAGTAAAAGCCAAAATAAATGAATGGGACTATATCAAACTAAAAAGCTTCTGCAAAGCAAAAGAAACCATCGACAAAATAAAGAGGCAACCAACCGAATGGGAGAAGATTTTTGCAAACAACACCTCTGATAAGGGGCTAATATACAAAATATATAAGGAACTCATACAACTCAACAACAAAAAAACAAACAATCCAATTAAAAAATGGGCAGAGAAACTGAAGAGACATTTCTCCAAAGAGGACATACAAATGGCCAATAGACACATGAAAAAATATTCAACATCACTAATCATCAGAGAAATGCAAATAAAAACCACAATGAGGTATCACCTCACACCAGTTAGAATGGCTGTCATCAGCAAGACAAATAATAAATGTTGGAGAGGCTGTGTAGAAAAAGGAACCTTCGTACACTGTTGGTGGGAATGCAGATTGGTGCAGCTGCTATGGAAGTCAGTGTGGAGATTCCTCAAAAAATTAAAAATAGAATTACCATATGACCCAGTAATTCCCCTCTTGGGTATCCACCAAAAAAACCTGAAAACATTTACCTGTAAAGATATATATGCTCCGATGTTTATTGCAGCTTTATTTACGGTGGCCAAAACATGGAAACAACCACTGTCCTATAGATGATTGGATAATGATGTTGTGGTGTATATACACAATGAAATATTATTCTGACATAAGAAAAGATGAAATAGTGCCATTTGCAACAACATGGATCGATCTTGAGATTATAATGCTAAGCAAAATAAGTCAGACAGAAAAAGTCGAGAACCATATGATTTCACTGGTATGTGGTATATAAAACGGAAAACAACAAAGGAACAAAACAAACAAATGAAGAAACAAAAACTCACAGACACAGACAATAGTTTAGTGGTTACCAAAGGGTAGGTGTGGAGGGGGTGGCAGATGAGGGTAAAAGGGATCAAATATATGGTGATGGAAGGAGCACTGACTCTGGGTGGTGAAAATGCAATGTGAGATATAGGAGATGTATTACAGAATTGTACACCTAAAACCTATAAACTTTAATTAAAAAAAGTTTTATAAACACATACCATAAAAAAGTATATCATCACCCCGATAAACTTTAATTAAAAAATGTTTTATAAACGCACATCATAAAAAAGTATATCATCAAGTATAATACAGACTAAAAATGAACTTTTTAATCAGCTCTCCAAAGTGATTAATTTTCTTAGTTATCAGACAGAGGCATAAAATATGCTGTCTTTCAAGTATTTTCTCCCATTCTGAGGTTTACCTTTTACTCTGTGTGGTTTTTTGCTGTATTGTGTTTGCTTCATCCAATATTACCCAATTTTATATAATGGATTTTAAATGAGCTTTGATATCTGTCATAGTTAGTCAATACCGTGTTTCCCGGAAAAATAAGACCTAACCGGAAAATAAGCCCTAGCATGATTTTTCAGGATGACATCCCCTGAACATAAGCTCTAATGCATCTTTTGGAGCAAAGATTAATATAAGATCCGGTCTTATTTTCAGGGAAACATGGTAGTTCAAATTCTTCTTTAAAAAAAAAAAAACAAAAAAAATCATGGGCTATTTTTTTCCCTTTCCTTTTCCATACCAATATTTAGATTTGAGATATTATAAAGGATAAGATTGCCACGTGAGACTAACACGAATCAGAAACCTTTCCCAATATCAAACTTTACTAATAATTCAAAGGATACAAATAATCTCAAAGCATAGATAAAGCAAGGAGAAATCTAGGAACTCCAAAGCTATACACTTCCCTTTTTTCAGCATCAAGACACTCTGGCCCAGATAAGCATACAAGTTATCTATACAAGGTATGCAGTCATATAACATGTGTAATACATATTATACTCAGATACATAGTTTACATGGGGCCACAAACTATAAAACTATATTACAGGTTCTTTACCATAACCAAGTACGTATATCCTGAAAATAGAACTGCATTGATAAAATCTTCCTTACCAGCAAATACCACTATGTTGTTTTCAGGTCGATTTTCCCTACAAAGTTTACAAAGGTATTTGAACTGGTGACTTTCTTTACCACCCTCTTTTTTTCACTGGGCATCTTCCAGTGAAAAGCGAATGAATTACAGACCTGTTGTTTAGCAATTTACCTCCAAAGACTATCTAGTCTGGTTCTATAAACAATTGTGGGAATATGATTAAAACAATGTATCATTTTATATAAATTTGAATTAAAGCATCATCTTTTTGGCATTGAGTCTTTGTATACATCGATAGAACACATATTTCCATCTATTCAAGTGTTACTCCATGTCCCTAAATATTTTAATTATTTTCTCTGTAAAATTCTTTAATATTTTTTGAAAACGTAGTCCTAAGTATTATATATACACAGGCATTTAGGTATATGTATATCTTACATCTGAATACCATAATAAAATTTATTATAATTTTAACTGTCTATTTGCAGGCAACATTTTTGAAATTAATATCACTTTTGTTAAAATACATATATTTTTCTTACCCTATTTTATTGGCTAGGATCTCTAATACAATGTTGAGGTTATATGGATATAGCAATTTCATTTATTGTTCCTATCATTCATTATAAATACATGGAGAATAATGTCTTACTATATATGACACATTTTCCTAATTTTCTAAGGTATTTATTTAAATCAAAAATGTAAGTTGAACTTTATTGAACAATTTCTGCATCTGATGTGATCATATGTCCGTTCCCTTTAATGAACATGTTGAATTATTTTTGTTTTTGGTTTTGTTTTCTTTCGTTTTGTTAAATTTATTGGGGTGACATTGGTTAGTAAAATTATATAGGTCTCAAGTGTACAATTCTATAATACATCAGTTGTATATTACATTGTGTGTTCATCATCCAGAGTCATTTCTCCTTTTATCACCATATATTTGACACCCTTTACTCTTTTTTTGAATTACTCTTTTGAAAGATTTTTTTTTTCCCAAATGTTAAGCAATCTTTTTATTTTTGAATTCTATATACTGGACTTTGTTAGCTAATATTATTTGTGAGACTGTCCTGTGTATCTTTTGTATCTTTTCCTTCTCTGAATTTGCATCAAGGCTACACTTGTCCTATAAATTAAGTTTTGGGAGTTTCCTCTCCTTTTATAATTTCTATACTATTTTGTATAACGTGTGATTAATCTTTATTCTAAAAGTATGTTCGAATTCTTACTCACAAATCTCTGGTCATGTTCTTCTTGGACAGATTTTTCTTTTCTTTTTTTTCAGTAATTAAATTGTATACACTAAATAAAATTCACCTTAACTATCATTTCCCTTCTCTGTAGTCAATAACTTGTATCAGAATCTTTTAAATCCTTTATTCACATTTTTCATATTCTGATTATGATTCTATTATTTTAAGCTTCTGTTTTGTTCTCTATATTTAAGAAGATCCTTCTTTCTTCAAATAATAAAAAAATATATATTTCTCCTATGTTTCTTTCTGCTACATTTAGAATTACTTTTCACATATAAATCTTTTCATTCATCAGCTGTTCATATCAGTATAAAGTATGATATCTGAACATCATTTAAAACATTCTTCAAATTTAAATTTTACTATTATTTAATGACCTAACTTTAACCCAATTTTGATTTAAATTGTCATTTATATTATACTCTAAATTCTTGTATTGGTATATATATTTTTTGACCTTCCAGTTAATTCTATTAATCTGCCTAATCATGCATTAATAACCTCTTCCAATATTTGTCATTTTACAAGGTGTATATTTGAAATAGGGGAGTCCTCCCTATTTTAAAGACTTCACATTTTTAAACAAGTTTTAAGCAAAATTGAGGGGAAGGTACAGAGATTTTTCCATATATCCTTTATCCCCATACATACATAGCTTCCCCTATTACCAGCATCACCTACCAGAGTCACATCATTATTACAACTGAAGAAACTATGTTAATACATTGTAATCACCCAAACTCTATAGTTTACATTACACTTTACTCATGGTGGTGTATATCCTATGGACGTGGACAAATATACAATGATATGTATCCATCACTATAGTATCAGAGTATTTTCACTATCCTAAAATCCTCTATGCTCCACCTATTTGTCCCTCCTCCTACACTCAAACTATCTCCATAATTTTGCCTTTTCCATAATGTCCTATAGTGGAAATCATACATTACCTGTGATCTTTAAAAATATGCAGTAATAATGGAAGATTCCCTTTTCAGATTGGCTTCTTTCCTTTCGTAATGTGCATTTGAGTGTCTTCCATGTCTTTTTATGGTTTAATAGTTCATATCTTTTTTAAGATGAAATAATATTCCATTGTCTAGAGGTACCATAGTTTATTTACCATTCAGCTACTAAAGGTTATCTTGGGTGCTTCCTATTTTTGGCAGTTGTGAGTAAAGTTGCTATAAACAATAATGTGCAGGTTTTTGTGTGGACATAAGTTTTGAACTATTTTGGGTAAATACTAAGGAACGCAACTGTTGGATCATACAGTACTAAGAATATGTTTAGTTTTGTAAGAAATAGCCAAACTGTCTTCCAAAGTGGCTGCACCATTTTGCATTCCCACTAGCAATTAATGACAGTTCCTGTTTCTCCACAATCCTGCCAGCATTTAGTGTTGAGAGCGTTCTGGATTTTGACATTCTAATATGTATGTAGTTGTTTCTCATTATTTTAATTTGCATTCCCTGATTACATACTACTTGGAGTATCTTTTAAATATGCTTATTTGCCATCTCTATGTCTACTTTGGTGGGGTGTTTGTTAAGCTTTTTGGCCCATTTTCAATCAGGTTGCTTGTTTTATTGTTGAGTTTTAAGAATCCTTTGTATATTTTAGATAACAGTCAGATATGTCTTTTGCAATTTTTCTCCCAATCTGTGGCTCGTCTTACTCTCTTCATGTTGTCTTTCACTGAACAGAAGCTTTTAATTTTAATGAGTCCAGCGTATCCATTATTTCTTTCATGGATCATGCCTTTGGTGTTGAAACTCAAAAGTGATCTCCATACCAACGGTTACCTAGGTTTTCTCCTATGTTATCATCTAGGAATTTTATAGTTTACAGTTCTAACATCTCTGCCATATCTGAGTCTGGTCCTGATGTTTATTCAGTCTCTTCAAACTGTGATTTTTATTAATTTTTTCCTTTTAGTATGCATTGCAATTTTCTTTTTTTTCTTGAAAGGTGAACATGACATACTGGATAAAAGGAACTGTGGTAAACAGGCCTTTGACAAGGTGGGGGGGGGGAGCAAGTATTCTACCATTTTATAATTAACTCTCAATCTTTTGTTGAGCCTGGACCCACGGACTGTGAATCTTACCAGTTTCTTTCTCAGTTATTTTCCTCTCATTTAGGTGGGACAAGATGGCTAGAGAGGACTGGATTTGGGTATTTCCCTTCCCCCAAGCTCTAATAAACCTCAGGAGGTTAGTCTCTAGTAAAATGCCTGCTTTCTGTCTTATTTCTATATTCACTTCTAAAAACGCAGTAAATTCATAATTTTTATGAATCTTGTGACAATTGTTAACTTAGAGATAGTTAATCTCTTTATGATACTTATTCTTTTTATCATGGTAAACATTTCCATGTGTTTATGCTTTCTTTCATATTCCATGTTGAGTTTTAAGGTTTTCTTCCTAGAGATTTTACATATTTTAATACAGTTTTTCTTTGTATTGCAAATTTATTGCTAGGTGTTTTATTGATTCCATTGTTCTTCAGAAGTGTGTTCTTCCATCTATGTCTGCTAAGTGTTAAAATTCTACATTAGTATATATTACATTTTCACTCAGCCACCTTTCTAAATTTTCTACCATTTGTGAGAGTATTTTGTTGACTTCCATTAGAAAACCTTTAAGTCATCTGAAAATTGTGATATGTGAAATATTATTTTCCAGTACGAATCCTGATCGTTTCTCTCTCTTATCTATTTCTTTTGGATAAGACCTCTAGAAGAGATTTTGGTTTTCTGACTTTATTAGTAATTAATCTAATGTTTCCTGATAGTCACATATATTCTTCACAGGAAATACATTTTGTTATAACAGGATAGTTCATTAAGAGTAGATGCTATTTCAAATATCTTTTTAGAATATAAAATATACATTCATGTTGTTTTTTTTTTTATTTCAGTCCATTTATATGGTAAATCTTAATAGATTTCCTAATAATGATCTATTTTTTCATTTCCGGAAGAAAGTCCATGATTCTGAAATAAACTCATGGTGTATTGTCTTTCAATTATACTGTTGAATTATGTATTTTTGTGATTTAAAAGATATTCCCTAATATATTCAGTTATGATACCTTTAACATTCCATATATATATATATATATATATACACACACACACACACACACACACACACACACACACACACACTAACTTTTTAATTGCTGCAACTTTCTAAAATGTTTACTCAATGCAACTGTACAGGGATAAAAATATATTTAAATATACATATTTGTTCTACCTGCCAATGTTCTAAAACAATCATATACTATCATCTTTTTTTATTTAATGTTTTTGAGGAATTATTGTCTTGATCCAACAGTAGTGGAAAAAGAGACTGGCCTTCTTTTTACTAAAGACTACCTCATTTACTGTGGATATTTGACAACTCGTGAGGCTGAATATAAAATTTCTTAATAAAACCCAAGAATTGCACTAATATTAGAAACAGTGTCATTTAGTTAGCACTTTTCATTCAATTAGATGATTGTCACTCACACTTTCTAATTGAAAACATGGAAACAAGTCTGTGAAGTAGTTACTGTCATTACCCTATTTTCCAGACGACAAGACTCAGTCACAGAGATGCTAAATAATTTGTGGTCCCCAGGTTTCATTAGTAAATGTGGGAAGAATAACCTTTGATCTCTAATAGTGGTTCCTCCTGAAATTAAAAGAAGCCGGAATGGCATGATTAACTTTTATGCCCTTCAAAGTATGTTTTCTTATCCCTAATTTAGCCCAAATAACATAATATTCTATTGGTTCTCTTCTCCAGTGTTACTCATGTCAATACCTTATAGCCAGAGATCACCTTATAGCCAGAAATACACCCACAGTGGACAAGGTGGGTTTATTACTCCTTACGTGTACCATGGGGAATCGTGTGAGATTTCCATAAGTGCGTATTAGAATCAACTACAGAATTTAGATTTTGATTGAGTGATTTGGGGGAGGAGCTAAGAAATGGGGGTTTCTAGATTGAATCATTTCAGAAAGCAGGGGCAATTCAATGATTGGATATCTCTATAAATCTTATGTGTGTCTATATACAAGGAGAATGGGGATCAAGTTTTTACCTGGCAAAGTAGCAATCACTCATTTTAGCCAAAAAGTGGATGTTTGATATTTTGTGGGTAGCATATTGACATTCTTTTTGTCATAGCTTAAAAATAATTCCGAAAAACTGTGAACAAAATTAGTTTGTCTCCTTTTGTGATGATTAATTCTATGCATCAACTTGGTTAGGTTGTGGTACCAGACATTTAGTCAAACACTACTCTAGGTGTTTATGTGAAGGCATATATTAGATGGAATTGACATTTAAATCAGTAGACTTTGAGTAAAGCAGATTACCCTCCGTAATGTGGGATAAGGGCTATTATGGAGGGAGAGGCTAAATGGAAGCCACTAGAATTGCTTCTACCTAGGAAAACACTAAACCAAAGCAATACCACATTCCTGGAGGGACTGCAGATATTAATGCCACAAGCAAGGACTTAAAGGATGCGGGGTCTCCTTTGAATTGATGTAGGTCTCCATTCAACTTGCATATTTGGCTTCTGCAGAAAGGATGGAGGCAACGCATAGGCTCAACAATATAGACTTCTGCTCACTGAGGCCAACCTAACTACAGTCACTGTGGGTACCCAATCTGCCAACAGTAGAAAGTAACAGAGCCCCTGATATGGCACCATTCTCTGGGGCTAACTGCCACCAACTTGGTGGACCTAGTAGCCTGCTGGACCACTTTCATCATGGAAAGGACAGCCTTTTGTTCTTACTGGAATAGACAATTACTCCGGATACGTATTTGCTTCTTTGCATACAATGCTTCTGCCAAAACTACCATCCATGAACTTACAGAATGCCTTATCTACCACCATGATATTCCACACAGCATTATTTATGATCAAGAAAATCCCTCTACAGCACAGGAAGTACAGCAACGAGCTCATGATGGGAATTCAAAGTGTTACCATGTTCCCCACAATACTAAAGCAAGTGGCTTGATAGCACAGTGGAATGGCTTTTGAAGAACTCAGTTACAGGGCCAGCTAGGTGGTAATACCTTGGACAAGGGCTGGGGCAAATGTCTACAGAAGGTTGAATAAGCTCTATCAGCATCCAACACACAGTGTGATTTCTCTCACAGCCAAGATTCAGGGGTCCAGTAATCAAGAGGTGGAGATGGGGGTGGCACCAATCTCCATTATCCCTTGAAATCCACCTGCAAAATTTTGCTTCCTGTCACCACGAACTTATATTTTGGTGGCCCAGAAGTCTTTGTTCCAAAGGGAGGAAGGCTTCTATCAGGAGAAACAATAATTCCATTGAATTGTGAGTTAAGATGGCCACAGACAAATAAGGGAGTTAGTGTGCTAGCTGGGGTGATACAACTTAATTGCTGAGGGAAACTGGACTGCAACTCCATAATGGCAGTAAGGAATACAATATTTGGAATACAAGAGATCCCTTTGGGTATCTCTCTTAGTATTTCCATGCCCTGTGATTAAAGTTAATAGAAAAACTACAACAACCCAATGCAGGCAGAACTACTGATGTTCCAGACCTGGCAGGAATAAAAGTTTGCATTCCCGAGAATTGGAAACTTTAATTCTAGGATTATGTCCTCAGTATGGAATTAAGGATGGAAGCAAACTAGGCTGGGATAAAGGTAATTTTTATTTTTATTTTTTGTTTTCTCTTTCTGTTCACCAGGTGAACAGCCACGACCACTTAAGATGCTTGCTGAGTACAAAGGGAATAAGGAATGGCTAGTGGAAGAAGGTGGTTATAAATACCAACTACAACCATGTGACCAATTACAGAAACGAGGACTATAATAGTCCTGAGTACTTCTTATTGTGTTATGAATAGGTGTGTGTTAAATATTTGTTTTCTTCCCTCTCTTATCCCATTATCATATAACATGATATGTATTGGTCTTATAGTATTTAAGTTACAGGATATCAAGGAAAAGAAAGAACACCACTCAAGGATTTTGTGTCCTCTCCTGAGAAAGAGTTCATGCATTTTTTTGGTTGTATGAGGATAGTTATATCACGATAGGTGGAGATACAACTTTATTATTATCTTTGTTCGGAGATTAAGTATGGTTGAAGGAGATGTGTATGGGTGCCAAGTTGACAAAGGATGAACTTGTGAGAGTTCATTTTATATGTCAACTTGGTTAGGTCATGGTACCCAGACGTATGGTCAAACATGTCAAAAATAATATTTAGATAAAAATTAATGTTTAAATCAGTAGATTTTTGTGTAAAGCAGATAATGTGGGTTGGCCTCATCCATTCAATTGTAAGCTTTAAGAAAAAGACAGACCTCCCCCGGAAAAATATAAAATTTTGCTGGCCCAATGGCCTTTGGATTCAAGCAAATAACAGTTCTTCCCCGGGTCTCCAACCTGCCAGCCTCATTTGCAGAATTTTGGACTTGTCAGCCTCTACAACATCCTGAGTCAATTCCTTAAAATAAATTTCTGTTTTTCTGTCTCTCATTGTCTCTGTCTCTCTTTACTCTCATTCTCTCATTCTCTCCCTCTGTGTGTGCATGTGTGTGTACGCACGTATACACACACACACCCCCCCCCACACTCTATTGGTTTTGTCTCTCTGGAGAATCCTAACTATGACACACGGTCTGACATACATTTCTTTATCATTTGTTAATTTCTTCCCTTTAATACGTATTATTTGAGTACAGGTTTTTATCTGTTTCATATGACTGTGGTGTCCCCAGAACTTAGAATGGTACCTGGTTCATAGTTGAAGCTTAATAAATACTTGCTGAATGAATGGAGGACAGAGAAATTCAATAATTCATCTAAGTGACATGGTTGGTAAGAAGGCACAATTTGAACCCAGACAGACCCAACTCCGAGCTCGAAACTTAACCAGTAACAAATGGCTAAACAGCTATTTTGAGTTATTGCCTAGGCAAAGGTTGTTATACAGTATGACAACCCTGCTCACATCCGGAGTCTGGAGACAAAGATAAGGACCTGGGTTTAGGACTCCTGCCACAGTTCCTACTTTGCTTTTCCTGGGGCACCTTTTAAAATAACCACTTACAGTCGAGCCTGCAAAGGGT